>NC_057812.1:72079250-72091657 GCF_018294505.1 Triticum aestivum | reverse complement strand
GACACGTCCACGCGCTGTAGCACACACGCAACCACCACCGTCCTTCCGCCGCCCCCAGGCACCTCCGACTTGTGCAGAGGAGCGTAGTGCCGCCAGCCACCGCAAGAAGCCTCCAACTCGACGGGAGTCACCCAGGGATGCTAGAGCCCCGTCGCCGTCAGATTCGCGCGAGCTTTGCCTGGCAAAGACCATGGGACGGTGGTGGGGGGACGGGGAGCACGGGGAAGGAGGCCTTGAGCGGGCTGGATTCATCGCCGCCCGTGTCGCCTCGGCAAGGACAACGCGGGGGCTGGAATTGCGTGTGTGTAGTCGATTGATTGATTGAGTACTTTGCATCAGCCCTCACCTACTGTGTGCCCCTATTTAGGCTAGCTCAATTAACTTTGGATATCGGAACCTTCTATCTGCTTTGGGGAAAGTTTTGGCCAGGTTTTCTCTTTTCCGTTTTTCTCTCCTTGTTTTTCTATTTATTTTGTTTATATTTTTTTCTTTAATTTTCTGGATTACCCATTTAATTTTTTGTCTCCCCTTCTTCATTTTTCATTGACTCTTTTCCTTTACAAATTCATGAAAATTTTAAATCCATCTACTTTTATTGCAATATTTTTATAAAAAAATTGTGCAAACAGATTTATTATATTTTCGTTCACATTGTTGTAAACTCCTTAACATTTTTTAGTGTTATGAACATTCTTTTTGAATGGCATGAATTGTTTATATATAACATATTTCTTTAAAATGGAATGAACAAACTATAATGTTTATGAACATTTTCGAAAATTATCACGAACAAATTTTAAAATGTGTGAACATTTTTAGTCAAATGACATGAACATTTTCATAAATGTATGAACATTTTTTGTATCAGAAAAAAACCTTTTTTTAAGCCATGTAACTTTTTTTGTAAGTATACATTGCATTGTTTTAGTAAAAAAGTTCTCACTGAATAATTTTTATTACATTTTTTGTGTCTAAACACACTTTACTAATCATCTTAGGCCGAGTACATTGAATAGAATTGAGGCCTGGAGGATGAAGGAGCCACATATGGCGTCCCAAAGAAAGGCCTAAAGCGTGCTTAGCGAGGCTATGAACCTCAATGTTTGTCCCACGTCCTTCAAAGATGAAAGGACATGCTGTAAACTGAGATGGAGTAGCTATAAAAATGCGCGCTAGGAAACGATATATTAAAATTGTTCTCACCTGGTTTTGGGAAGCTTCTACCCAATATTTTTCTGCCGCTTTCCCTGTTGTTTTGTTCCATTTTTGTTCTTTTTTTATTTTCCTTTTTTCTCTTTTCCTGTTCGATTCTATTGTGGATTCTTTTTTGTTTTCTTTTCTCATTGTTTTCGAGGTACTGAACATTTTTTAATTATTGATTGTTTTTCCAAATTCACGTATATTTTAATTTTTTGTATTCCCAACCATTTTTGGAAAAAAATGATTATGTAAAATTCAAAATTTTAAATTTGTGTACCGTTTTCAAATTCATGATTTTTTTTTCAAAATTATGAAAATTCAAATTTAGAATTATTAAAATCCATAATTTTAAAATTTTGTTAACGTTTTTTAATTCACGAAATTGTTTTGTATTCGCAAGCATTTTTTTCATGATGAGCAATTTATTTGAGCGATTTGTTTTGGCGATATACTGGAAAAGTTCTACAGTTGAGCGGTAGTGATATAGCGGGCCGACCCAAAGTTGAGTACTGTAGTTGGCATGTCGTTGCCGTATCGCTTGTAGCAATATGTAGCAGCAACAGAGTTCCTTATTAGCGCCCTTTGCGCCCGAAAGTTTCCTAGCGCGCATTGCGCCTATACGTTACATTACGTAGTTTGTTTCTTTTTGTTCACTCGACTTTTGTGCTCCTCACCTGTTTTTTGTTTGTTTTCAGGGATTTATTGGTCTAGGGGTTTAAATAAATCCCTATAAGTCCCATCTAAACCAAACAGTAAAAACTTATAGGGGCTTAAAGTGGGCATTTGGGACTTATGAAATAAGACTCTCAAGGAGGGACTTATAGAGACTTATAGTTGTAATATGATCTTATAGAGACTTATAAGTCCCAGGAACCAAACATGTAGGGACTTTTTAGGAACTTGGGACTTATAAGTTAGAACTAAAAAAAGTCCTAGAACTTATGAACCAAATAGGGCCTTCGAGGAAAAACCAACCAGCGTTTTCTTATTTTAAAAAATATTGGTGACATCAAGGAATGTTCGTGAATTTGAAAATACTTGTTATTTCGAAAAATTATTTTTTTAAAAAAATGTTCATGAATATTAAAAGTATTTGTGATTTTTTAATTTTGTTTTAAATTTTGGAAAAAATTCACATGTTTAAAAAATCACGAATTTGAAAAATATTCATGGGATTAAAATGTTATTCGTGAATTAAGAAAAATAAACAAGAAAAAAAATAAAAATAAACAAAACCCAACCCAAAAAACTAGAATAAAAAAAAGGAAAAAATAGACAACCGGAAGAAAAACGCTACATGGGCCGGCCCACTGTGGAACAAGCGATGTCCTACCAAATGCACTCCCAACATGATGTCTTGCTAAATCTTAGTTGGCCGAGACTTGGTTATCTCTTAGTCGATGCCATATTCGTGAGATCTTACATTGAGATTCTGGTATTTATGATGGGAGAGGAGAAAGCTAGTGCATAATGAAAATGTCCAGGAACCTAAGTTCATAGCAATGGCAATCAGAGTTTTGGTTGCTAACTATACTATGACGAGTGATGCAAATGCGACAATCAAGCGACATGGTTGGGAAAGACCAAGAGCAACTATGTGAACCTAAACGTGGATGAGGCTAATTGTGCACTCCCAACATGATGTCTTGCTACATATTCTCACATATTATTTTTGAGCATGCTCCTAGACAGACTAATTGTGCTGCCCATGATTTAGTCAAACTAGCTAGAAATAAGGTGTGTGCGGGGTGGATGAAAGATTCACTTGTAGAGATTGTTGATACTCTTGTAAAAGATAATATGGTGATCACCTTGCAATAAAGAGTACTTTGCTCATTCGGTAATCCAACCGAGCCAGACAGCGTTCATGCCGGGATGACACATACTGGAAGGGGTGGTCATTCTACATGAAACGCTTCATGAGATCCACTCGAAGAAACTAGATGGGGTTATTTTCAAAGTGGACTTTGAGAATGTATTGAAGAACAAATTGAAGCGAGGTGTTCTGCTTTGGGAAGGCCAAAGACGAGGAACATAAATACAGACAACTGTTTGGGTGCGAGTCAGGTGTCTTACCATTCAATTACTTGGGTATACCGATCCATCACCGTAAACTCTCCAATAAAGATTGGAAATGTATTGAAGAACGAATTGAAAAAAAACTAAGCTGCTGGAAGGATAAGCTTATGTCATATGGAGGTCGGCTAGTCCTGATTAACTCAGTACTGACTAGTATGCCAATGTTCCTTCTGTCGTTCTTCGAAGTTCCGAAAGGAGTTCGCAAGCGTCTTGATTTCTTTAGATCATGCTTCTTTTGGCAGTCTGATGAGGCCAAGCGGAAATACCGTCTCGCGCGATGGGATATCATTTGCCGACCTAAAGACCAAGGAGGTCTCGGCATTGAAAACTTAGAAATCAAAAACAAATGTCTTATGAGAAAATGGCTCTACAGACTAGAGACTGAGCCGGAGGGTATGTGGTCTCAAATCTTGCGTAATAAATATCTGCATTCGAAAACGCTAGCCCAGGTTACCATGAGACCGTCTGATTCACCGTTGTGGAAGGGACTTATGCGCACGAAGGACCTGTTCTTTTGTAGGGTCAAATTCTTGGTTGGCAATGGCATGTCACAAGATTTTGGGAAGACACATGGCTAGGAGAGACGCCCTTGGCCATCCAATATCCTACACTCTATAATATTGTGCAACGTAAGGAGGATTACGTGGGTACCGTCCTTTAAACAATTCCCTTGAACATCCAATTCAGACGAGTGTTAGTTGGTGAGAGATGGACCGCCTGGATGCACTTGGTTCGGAGATTGATAGAAGTTCAACTATCCGATCAGCCGGATTCAATACAATGGAAATTAACCACGAACGGGAGGTTTACGGTGAAATCTTTTTATATGGATCTCATTAACTCTGGTCCCATATCACGATCGCTGCACATTTGGAAAGTTAAGATTCCTTTGCGTATTAAAATATTCATGTGGTTTGTTCACAAGCAAGTGATACTCACAAAGGACAACTTAATTAAGAGGCGATGGGTAGGTTCTTCGCGGTGTTATTTTTGTGATCACGACGAAACAATACAACACTTATTTCTTGAATGCCCACTTGCCAAGTTACTTTGGAGAACGATTCATATAGCTTTTAATATTAATCCTCCAGTTGATATTGCGTCTTTGTTTGGGACGTGGTTAGCTGGGGTGAAACAGATTACTGCGGCTCGTATTCACATTCGAATATGTGCACTATTATGGGCTATATGGAACTGCAGGAATGATATGATTTTTAACAGACAACACACTTTAACTTTTTTGCAGGTTATCTTCAGAGCTACAGCTTGGATCCGTATGTGGTCCTTACTCACTCCTATGGACTCCAGGGAGCCTTTGGTTACTGGGTGCAACCAATGGGAGATGGTAGCTCGGGTTATTTTCAACCGGTTCGGATGGCACTCGCATAACAGGATAGGAGTCTAGAGAGATTGTCCTTTTTATCTTCATTGTGCCGGTTGGCGTGGTTCCCTTGTACGTTTCCTTTTTTTATACTCTTTTCTGCTCCATTTTGTGAGCTGTAAGACTTTTATGACGATTCTGGATGGTTAATAAGATGGCCGCATGCATCATCATGATGCAGAGACCGGGGGTACGCCTCCATTTCAAAAAAAATCACCTTGCAATAAAGAGTACTTTGATGCCACAAAAAATATTATATACTCTATTGACCAATTTATTCATGGCGCATGTTCACTTTCACTAAAAAATCATGAATTTTGCTAGCCAGGATGAGGTTGTCTGGTTACTCCCTACATTCAATACAGTGCAATTGAAATTCTTTTAGGGTCGTGTGGTCAGCGAACATTCGTGCAATCGATTATCATCTAGTCAAACCACTTGAAGGAATGCACAAGAATCTATTAGCCCCAAAAGGTAAATTAAGAAAAAATATATTAGGTAAACAATATCACGCATATGTGGAAGGATTTTCGAATCCATCATATGATTAAAGATATTCTCCACTAGGAATTATCAATCCATACTCTACAAATAAAGTTTCTCAGTACTTTTGACCCTACCTATATATATATATATATATATATATATATATATGATTATGTTCAGTCAGAAGAACTGGATGCACATATATCCTAATATGTAGTGTTTTCAGGCACTCGGTTGTTCTATTTCTGTCTATACTTCTGTCCTTATGGTATATAAGTGCGCTAAATAATTTTGGGGCAAAATAATCAAGCGGCGAAAGTATCTCGAGTCGCTAGCTTGCGCTCTATGAAGTCGTGAGAATTTGATGTGTTTGATAAGGGCAGCTATGGCACCTAATTTTAACAAACAAATCCACCGCGAGTTAAGGTATTACTCCCTTCATAAACTAATATAAGAGTGTTTAAAATACTAAAATAGTGATCTCAACGCTCTTATATTAGTTTACAGAGGGAGTACTTCATATGTATAACTTTTAATTTCTTTATAGAACACTACATTGCTGCCAATATTGATGGATTTATTAGTCAAACCTTAATTCTTAACAACTCAAAATAGGCCTTATGTTTTGAAGCGGATGGAGTTGCCCCACATATATAACTTGTGATTTCTTTGCGGATTTTGTACTGCCGATGACAAAGTGGTGCTACTTGCACATGGGAAGGAATCAAATCGAATCGAATCACCTACGATATTTGTGCGGATCGGGCGCTAACCTGTGAAAACTAATATAAGGCGTGACGTTTACCGGATTCCAAAACCTCGTATGGTGCATACAAGAAACACCCATTTGCTAGAAAAATATTGTTTCCCTTTCACAGGTTCCAGAGATGGCAGCAAGTTGCATGATAAATTTAGTTAAGGAAATCACTGAGCTCATCGATCAACATGCAGTTTGCGTCCTTAATTTGGTACTAATTACATTAGTTAATCTGCAGGTTGCATATTTGAATGAGTAGCTAACTATGCTTGCCTTACTGCAGTTCATTCATATATATTGGAGCCTGCAGGGGCAGTACATGCTCACACACAACCATCTATTAATTGGACCACTGGAGCGAAGATCTAGCTAGCTAGCTAGCAGATAATTAAGGAGTTGAGTGAATATATGCTTAATTAAGGAGATCGAAGAGCTATCATGGTGATTGGTGAGGGGCAAGATTGTGATTAGGAGGATTGAGAACATGAGAAGCAGGCAGGTCACTTTCTCCAAGCGGCGTCGTGGCCTGCTGTAGAAAGCACGTGAGCTGACCATCCTCTGAGATGTCCAGGTCGGTGCCATGGTCTTCTCCTCCACTTGTCGCCTCTACGAGTATGCCAACTCCACTGCCGCCACCACCATGGGCACGGCCATGCCTTCCATCATTCAAAACTACCAATCTGCACAAGAGCAACATCAGCTGCTGAATCCAGTCTCACAAGTCATGGTATAAATGCATTCCTTGTAACCTTTCTTTGCTCTTAACGTTCCAAAATACTGCATGATATTTTTTACATGTAGACATGCAATTTGCATGATGGTATGGTGCAACTCTGACTGCTATTTTTTTATACAAATAAGTTGGTAAAATTACATAATTATAAAAGAAGTTTCCAGAAAAAAATGTAATGATTATGCTCATGTGACAAATCTCAGTAAAAGTGTACATATTAATAGTCAAATTAGAGAGGTTTGGTTCTTACTGTATGCATATACTTTTAGCACTACACTGTAAGCCTAAAATAATGCTTATTTGGCAAACACCCATACTAGTACCACTTCTTATTTTATTTTATTTTGGACAAAAGTTGAGACACTCATTTGTAACAGTTTACAGTAACTTAAAGTTTCTGATAATAGAAAAAATGCATTTGTTTTTCTAGTATTGGCAAGGGGAAGTCTGGAAATTACAGCAGGAAATGCAGATGCTTCAAGAACATCATAGGTACAAGTTCCTAAATCAGTTCCTTCCAAGTTCCAATGCTACCTACCTTATTTAAATAAGTTTGAGTAAAGACTGGAAAATGCATTCAAGTCATCCCATTATTGTTTGACTTTCAGGAAGCTAATGGGGGAGAGATTATCAAAGTTAGGAGCTAAAGACTTATGTTTAATGGAAAATCAGCTGGAGAAGCGCTTACACCGTATTAGAGAAAAGAAGGTAGCTGAGCTCCCTCAGTTTGTTCTTATTTATGCTAATCATTGTACCCTCTTCCGTAATCACGACGTCAATTTTTTTTATCAGAATGATAATAATTATGTGTCTCCTGATACCTGTTTAGGAACAAAGTTTTGCCAACCATTTTCTACAACTCAACGAGAAGGTTCACCAATATTTCTATCACACGTGTGTGCAATTTTACTTAGTTGCCATTATCGTGTAAAGTTTACATCAATGCATATTAAAAAAGTTACATTTCATACATGATAATTCAATAAAGTGACATTGTAGGGATACATCTTTCATCAAGAGAATATTCGACTCTCTGGGGAAATGAAGCTTATCCATGAACAAAACTTGAAATTAAAGAACAAGGTAACTGAGTGACTTGACTATGTATTCAAAATCTTTGTGGGGGTTGAGATTAATGGTGCTGATATTGGTTGCAACTTTGTGTATTGAATGGCTCTTCCAAGGGTGCAACATATTATCCACCAAGTCAGACTATGTATATGAAAAGTATTAAGGAACAGTAATTTTGCCAATTATATATAACATGGCAGCCTCTTCTGGTAGTTGAATTCACAGTTCCATAGAAGATGCAGAAGCCGGGAGTTGAACTTTTTTTTTATAGTTGTATCGTCTTGATATGGCGCGAGTAATCAATAAAATAAAGCTAATACAGACAGGCTTTTCATTTGCAATCGTGTGAGCTATTGTGTTGGGTAATGATTCGTCATATATAATTTAATTTTGGACTTATATCCATGAAGAACCTGAAGTATTTTTCAAGTGCTAATAACTAATCAGCCAACTGGAGTCTCTGCCGAGCTCTTCTGTTTGCCGAGTCTGCTTCTCTGCAAACTGGTTGTTCGCCGTGATCCCGTGGAGTAGATCTCGGCAAACACAAATGGACTTGGTAAAGACCGATTTTCCAGTAGTTTGACATGGGAAAAGAAAGATGCTTTGATTAATTAATTTAGCTAGAGAAGCAAGAAAGCAGCAGGGAGAATCAGTGACTCCAGCTTTGTCCACTCATCCCAAAACACCTGAAGGTACATACAACTGAGCGCTGATGCAAGAGCAAAAAGAACGAATCAAACCGGATCAGATCAGAGTGGCTGCATCATTAAGGACTGCCTACTAAAGATCAAGTTCTGCCATAACTCAGAGCACCAAATCTGGAAGGAAATCATCTTTACTCTAATCTAATCCTTTACTGGCTCAAATCAAGATCGGAACGCCGTCACTCGCATGGACTGCACATTTTTTGCATCGTGCTTTGTGGCCACTTTACTCACTAACCTTAAAACTGTCCTTTTTTGGATGAGCCAAGTGGAAAGCTAGCTAGTACATATGTGTGCTCATAATCTGGCAACCTTAAACAACATGGTACTACTAGCTAACCTTTTTTTAACTTGGATGTTTACCTTTAGCACCCAAATGCCAATGTTCCTGCCACACCCACCTCAATAAATACGGCTACAATTATTATCCGTTAAAAATCACAACCAACAAACCTTTGCCAGGTGTCTAAAATACAAACTTCAGACAATATTGTAACCACCATAAGCGAGAAATTGATTTAAAAGAAACTGCAATTCAGGTATTTATGCGCAAACAAAGGTTGCGTTGACATGGCCGATTCGTACCAAAGACGTAGCCTCGATTGGTTGTGGTGGATCTATGACTTCTTAGTCCACAAGACGTCCATTCCTTGTGGTGGATCTATGCAATCTTACACGTTAGAGCATCAGACGTTTGATATTGGCATCAAAAGTCAAACCTCGATTGTTGAGAAAAAAATCATGCCGTTTGTCGCCTTCCATATCAATCGTGTTAATATACAATTGGACAGCTGTACCAAGATATAAGTACACTGTTATGAGAAAAGTGTACTACCCACATGTTATATGGTAGCCAAGATACAATTGATGGCCCCAAGACATGAGCACACAATATTTTTGCGGGTATGAGCACACAACTTTTAATAAGTTAAGTGTACCATTCATAAATTACATGGTAAAGTGTGAGACTCAATTGTATTGCTCTACCCAAATTTAGGGTCTGTTTGGTTCCAAAGAAGTCACCAACTTATAAGTCAAAAAGTGAAAAAGTGACTTATTTTGCCAAACAGACCCAACTTATAAGTCACCCCAACTTAAAAGTCATAAGTTGCTCCACCCCAAATTAAAACTTATAAGTCACTCCCTTTTGCATGGGTCCCATCACCTTTACATAAAAAAAACAAGGTGAGAAGGTGTGGTCAGATAACTTATAAGTCAGATGACAAACAAATAAACGTGACTTATAAGTCGCTGGTTTTAAGTCACCTGACTTATAAATCAGGTGACTTATTGGAACCAAACAGGCCCTAAATGCATACAGTTATGAAGAAAGTGTGTACCATTACCTCTCACATATACGTTGCAAGGGAATTAATTAAGGAGATCAAAGAAATATCATGGGGAGGGGCAAGATTGTGATTAGGAGGATTGAGAACATGAGCAGCAGGCAGGCCACCTTCTCCAAGCGGTGTCGTGGCCTGCTGAAGAAAGCACGTGAGCTGGCCATCCTCTGTGATGTCCAGGTCAGTGTCATCGTCTTCTCCTCCACCGGTCGCCTCTACGAATATGCTAGCCCCATCGCCGCCACCACCATGGGCATGGCCATGCCTTCCATCATTCAAAACTACCAATCTGCACAAGAGCACCATCAGCTGTTGAATCCAATTTCACAAGTCATGGTATGCGCGCGTGCATTCCTTGAAGCCTTTTTTACTCTCAACGTTCCATACATGATGTTTTTGACAAGTAGACATGCACTTTGCATCATGCAACTTTAAATGCTAATTTGTTTTATACAAAGAAGTTGGTAAACTTACAGACTTATATAAAAAAATGTAATGATGTTAGGGCATCTCCAACGCCAACCCTCAAACCGCCCGCATACATACGGACTGTGAGGTCCGGACGTGTTTTGTCATCCAACGCCGGCCTGTATCGGTCCGCCGACTGGTCCGGACGCATTTCCCCTGTAAATTGGAAGCAAAGGAGGGGGGGGGGGGCTTTGCGGGATTCCGGACATCAGCCACTAGGACTGTGACACTCCCGCCCCACAAAAATCCCCCTTCTTGGTCCCATTCTTTTTCAATCCGCCCCTTCCCCCTTGCTTTGCATCCGTACCATCCTCCTCGGACGCCGCCGACATACCACTCCGGCCGCCGCACAGACATTGCTGGACGTTCGTAACCAACACCGACGCGCCCGCTTGCCTTTTACAATGACGCACTCCACCCAGGACCCGTCCGTAGCTAGGTACACTTCGCCCCCTGTCCACGACGTCCATGACGGACACCACGCCCGACAGGTGTTCGGTCAAATGCCATTGAACTTATTTTCGAACGCCACGTTGTTTTTTTAGAGTACAAAGGATGGTGGGGTACTCGATGATGGAGGATGAGTTGTTGTGTGATGCATGGTTGGTCGTATTCATGGATTTCGTAGGCAGGAGTAGAAGGAGGCTCTTCTGGCAGAGCGTGCATGATTCATTTCACGCAAGAAAGCACATTTTGGCCCTACAACATGCATGTCATTCATCATCGAAATGTGAAGGCGTTATCGTACCGATGATACACCATCCAGACCACCATCACCAAGTTTTATGGTGCGGTTGATATGCTGGAGGCAAGGTGGCCAATTGCGCGCGGCTTCTGAGGAGACCATAAGCTTTGTTTCTTCTTACTCAACTTGTTGATTGATTGATTCATTCAATTGATGTTTCTCTACACATTGTGTAGTCTGTATGTGCTGCCATGGTGTATCACAAGCTAGAGGGAAGACCATTTACGCACATACATTGTTGGATGAAACTTCAGGGGCAACATGTGCGAGACGATAATGATCCGTTTATGAAAATCTTGTTGAACATCTGGTTAATCTAGTTGATTAACTATTTCTCGTTGAATTGAACTATTGCTGTACTAGACTTATTTGTATGCTATGTATGGATGATTTATGCTATTTTATATCTGAACTTTAATGAATTTCGTCCGGTATGTTGAAACTCGCTTGAAATGTATGCGGATATCGTTGGATGACCGGCTCCAGCATCTGTATCCGTGGACTGTCTCCCCCCCTCCCGTCCGCGGACGGATGCGGGAGGAAATTTGTGTGTCAGAGTTGGAGATGCCCTTATGCTCATTTGCTCATTTGAAAATCTCAGTAAAATGTACAAATTGATAGTCAAAATAGAGAAGTTTAAGTCTTATATTGTATGCATATACTTTTAGCACTACAGCTTAAGCCAAAAAAGTTATGCTTGTTTGGCAAATACCCATAATAGTACCAGTTCTTATTTTATTTTTGACAAAAGTTGTGACACTCACTTGTAACAGTTTATAGTAACTTAAAATTTCTGTTTTTATAACAGAAAAATGTCTTTCTTTTTTCTATCTTTGGGAAGGGGAAGTCCGGAAATTACATCAGGAAATACAGATGGTTCAGGAACGTCATCGGCACAATTTCTTAATTCAGTTCCTTCCAGTGCTATCTATCTAATTTAAATAAATTTGAGTAAAACTGGAAAATGCACTCAAGTCATCACATTATTGCTTGACTTTCAGGAAGCTAACGGGGGAGAGATTATCAAACTTAGGAGTAAGACTTATGTTTAGAAAATCAGCTGGAAAAGAGCTTACACCGTATTAGAGAAAAGAAGGTAGCTGAGCTCCCTCAGTTTGTTCTTATTTCTGCTAATCATTGTACCTACTTCCATAAACATGACACTAACATTTTTTTTGTAAGAATGATAATAACTATGTGTCTCCTAATACCCGTTTTAGGAACGAAGTTTTGCCAACCATGTTCAACAATCAACGAGAAGGTTCACCAATATTTCTTATCACTCGTGTGTGCAATTTTACTTAGTTTCCCATTATCGTGTAAAGTTTAAATAATACGTATTTGAAAATGTTATATTCCATACGTGATAACTCAATAAAATGACCTTGTAGGGATACATCTTTCATCAAGAGAATATTCGACTCTCCAGGGAAATAAAAC
>NC_057812.1:72076206-72078913 GCF_018294505.1 Triticum aestivum | reverse complement strand
GTTTTAGCTTATATGAAAAAGTTACGAAGGGGCGCTAATTCTGCCAATTATACGTAACCTGGCCGCCCCTTCTGGTAGTTGAGGTAAAAGTTTCATAAGATGCAGAAGCTAGACGGCGGCTTGGTCTCCCCTCGTTGCCGTGTGATACCTCGGGTGGTGACAGTGATCCAGGTCTTGGTCAGCCAAGCGGCGGTGGCTGCATACTGTGATGGTGCAGCGACCTTCTGTGGCTCCGTGACGGCGGTGGACATCGAAAGATATTCGGGTAGTTCATCTCTCCAAATACGCTGGTTGACTTAGGCGATGAGATGAAAACTATGGATGGTGGCTTGACACAGAGGAATGGTTATGCTGCAACACATTGCATGTAGCGTCTAGGATGTGGAGAAGTGATGACGACAATGCATTTGTGACGTCGATGGTGGTGCTTCTTGAGTACCCGGTATCGAGCTCCGGGGTGAAAACCAAGATCTGAAGTCTGGCAATGGTGATGGTTATACATCATTACCTTGTTGAAAGCATTGCTCAGATATACTCTGCCTGTCAGGGTGAAAACCAAGATTCTGGCCTTGACTGGATGGTTCCGGTGACGGCGGCGATTGAGCGCCGCTCCCTTCCTGAAGGCGTTGTTGTTGAAGAACCTCGTAACCCATATAATGTCTCGAGATGGTTGTGCGAATATGGTCTTTCCTGTAGTATGCCGACCATGGATCCGATCACTTCGGATTTTTTGTTTTCTTTATTTATTTTTCTCGCCATGCATAGCTTTGGTCTTATATGGCATTGCTACTTGCAAGCGTGTTTTTGTGTGTGTTGGTGTTGGCTGTATGCATCTTAATTATGCAGAGGCTGGGTGTGTGCTCATCATATTTGTATTCTCTTAATGCTTTATTTTGAGCTAATAATATCCACCCTTTAAAAAAATAATCAATAAAATGAAGCTAATACATGCTTTTCATTTGCAAACACATTAAATGTTGTGCTGGGTGTTGATTCATTATATATATCCACTTAAGTTGTTACGCCATGCTTTCAGCTATCACGGAAAATTCCCCACTGCTGCCTCCCATATGAGTCGAGGCCGTGTCTTAGTCCAAGTTTGGCTGATCATCGTCTAGAATATGGCTCCTGCATATAGTTGTCTTGAACTCTTGATCATGTTCGGCTTAGCTTGTTCAAAATGTTTTCATGATGCAAGTATATTATTTAATTTGGGCTTGTATGCATCACCCGATGCAGAGTCTGGGGGTTATCCTCCTTTTCGATTTTTTTTGAAGAACCTGAAGTATTTTGTCTAGTGCTAATAACTGAGATGGGAAAAGAAAGATGCTTTAGCTAATTAATTTAACTGGAGAAGTAAGAAAGCAGCAGGAAGAATCAGTGACTCCAGCTTTGTCCACTCATTCCAAAACACCTGAAGGTACATACAACTGAGCTGTTGCAAGAGCAAAAAGAAAGAATCAAACCAGATCATATCAGAGCGGCTGCATCACTAAGGACTACATACTAAAAATCAAGTGGTGCCATGACTTAGAGCACCAAATCTGGAAGGAAATCATCTTTACTCTAATATAACCCATTACTGGCTCCAATCGAGATCGGAACGCCGTCACCCGTGTGGACTGCACATTTTTTGCATCGTGCTCTGTGGCCACTTTACTTACTAACCTTAAAACTGTCCTTTTTTGGATGAGCCAAGTGGAAAGCTAGCTAGTACATATGTGTGCTCATCAATCTAGCAACCTTAAACAACATGGTACTACTAGCTAACCTTTTATAACTTGGATGTTACCTTTAGCACCCAAATGCCAATGTTCGGCACACCCACCTCAATAAGTATTGCTACAATTATTATCTGTTAAAAATCACAACCAACAAAGTTTTCCCAGATGTCTGAAATACAAACTTCAGACAATATTGTAACCACTATAAGTGAGAAATTGATTGAAAAGAAACTGAGATTCAGGTATTTATGCATGAACAAAGGTTCGCTGACGTAGTTGATTCGTGCCAAAGACGCAACCGGGTTTATTGGTTGTGGTGGATCTATGACTTCTTAATCCGTAAGGTTTGGAATCTTAAACGTTAAAGCATTGGGCGTGCGATATTGGCATCAAAAGTCGTACCTCGATTGTCGAGAGAAATGCCATTTGTCGCCTTCCATATCGACCGCGCTAATATACAATTGGACAGTTGTACCAAGATATAACTACACGTTACATGGTAACATAACGACAAACAATTGGATGGCTCCACTGAGCACATTTTTTTCTTTTAGGTATGAGCACACAACTTTTAATAAATTAAGTGTACATTTACAAGTTACATGGTAAAGTGCCGAGATTCAATTGGATAGCTCTACCCAGATATAAGCACATAGTTCTGAAGAAAGTGTACCACCCACATATAGATTGCAAGATATGGCACACCGTTTTCAGGAAAGTGTATGCCCACATACTAAGAGGTATGAGCACACGGTTTTGAAGAAATCAGAAACCACTTGCCTCTCAAGACGAAATTAGAAACAAATCTACAATTTTGAATAGGTACCTAACGCAAGTGCTAGTCTGTTTCAACGGTTCGAACAAAAAGAGGCTGGCTTGGTAGGTGACACCACATTGTACGGCACAATTTATGGCTACACGTCAGAAGCCAATAGGCTATCCTCGTACCCAAAGTTTAAACTACGAACAGTCACAACAATATA
>NC_057812.1:72048927-72075880 GCF_018294505.1 Triticum aestivum | reverse complement strand
AACCACCGAGGAAAATAGTACGTCGTGGGCCATTCATTAACCTAATTTACAATTACAACGAAATTTAGCCAGTTGTTTAAGCCTAGCTTAGTGTTGCCAGCACATGGCCTCTCGATCCATTTTGGTTTGCAGACCATTACAAGCAAACGAACAATACAAAAATATCTAGTTGGATCAGGAAGCAGCTAGGGGGAAAGCTTCAACTAGCTAGATTAGACTTCACCAGATAGTAGAGAAGAAACAATTAGCAGCCTCTAGCTTAGCTCCATTTCGATCGGTTTTTAATTACTTTCGTCAATCGGCCGGCCAGCCGGCAGAAGAGAGATCTAAAGAAGAGGAAAAAGAGGCGGTGTATTTAGAATACTATGGCTATCATATGACTATTTAGGTATCCACTCAATTTCTCCTCTAAATATCCCCTCATGGGTACCACATGACTCATCCATGGCCCGATGACTTGTAACTTCATGTGTGTTTTCTTGTCTCAAGTGTGACCCAAGCTACTAAGACTGGGATATCTGATGCATGAAACTACAAGTCATTCTCACAAATATCTATCTAGAAATATTGTAGAAAAATACCGAACACTAGAAAACCTCTAAAACATACTATTTGTAGCTCTAGATTGTCCAATTCTGTTAGTAGGTACTGACAGAATTTTTGAATCTGAAAAAAGTTGAACAATTTGAAAGTCATTCATGAATTCCAAAAAGTTTGTTCTTATTTATGTACCCTCTTCCATAATCACGACGATATTTTTTTTATAGGAATGATAACTATGTGTGTCGTGATACCTGTTTTAGGAACAAAGTTTCGCCAACCATGTTCTCTAGGTTCGCCAATATTTCTATCACACGCGTGTGCAATTTTACTTAGTTGTCATTATCGTGTAAAGTTTACATCAATACATATAAAAAAAGGTTACATTCCATATGTGATAATTCAATAAAGTGACTTTGTAGGGATACATCTTTCATACGTGATAATTCAATAAAGTAAAAATAAAGATGCTCTAATTAATTAATTTAACTGGAGAAGCAAGAAAGCAGCAGCAAGAATCAGTGCCTCCAGCTTTGTCCACTCATCCCAAAACACCTGAAGGTACATACAGCTGAGCTGATGCAAGAGCAAAAAGAAAGAATCAAACCAGATCAGATCAGAGCGGTTTCATCATTAAGGACTACATACTAAAAATCAAGTGGTGGCATGACTCAGAGCACCAAATCTGGAAGGAAATCATCTTTACTCTAACCTAATGCATTACTGGCTCTATTCGAGATCGGAACGCCGTCACTCGCGTGGACTGCACGTTTTTTGCATCGTGCTCTGTGGTCACTTTACTCACTAACCTTAAAACTGTCCTTTTTTGGATGGGCTAGTACATAAGTGTGCTCATCAATCTAGCAACCTTAAACAACATGGTACTACTAGCTAACCTTCTATAACTTGGATGTTACCTTTACCACACAAATGCCAATGTTCCTGCCACACCCACCTCAATAAGTACGGCTACCCAGATATAAGCACACAGTTCTAAAGAAAGTGTACCACTCACATATACTCCCTCCGTTTGGAATTACTTGTCGCAGAAATAGATGTATGTAGACATATTTTAGTTCTAGATACATCCATATCGGAGACAACTAATTCCGAACAGAGGGAGTACATTGCAAGATATGGACACGCCGTTTTTAGAAAATTGTACACCCACATACTACTTTGGTTTTGAAAAGTGTAAGAGGTATGAGCACACGGTTTTGAAGAAACCAGAAACCACTTTCCTCCTAACAAGAAATGGACCAGGTTCTATCACTCCAACGGTCCAACCTCAGTTAGAAACAAATCTACAACTTTGAATAGGTACCACGCGACTGCTAGACTATTTCAATGGTTCGAACAAAAAGAGGCTGGCCTGGTAGCTGACGCCATATTGTACGGCACAGGTCATGGCAACATGTCCGAAGCCAATAGGCCATCCTCGTACCCAAAGTCTAAACTATGAACAGTCGCAACAATATTATATATTATGGACGTCCTTGTCGCATCCACCGAGGAAATTAGTATGTAGTGGGCCATTAATTAACCTAATTTACAATTAAAAGCGTATTTAGCGAGTTGTTTAAGCCTAGGTTAGTGTTGTCATCACATGGGGCCTCTCGATCCCTTTTGGTTTCCAGACCATTACAAGCAAGCCAACAATACAAAAAGAGCTAGCTGGATCAGGTAGCAGCTGGGGGGAAAGCTTCAACTAGCTAGATTAGACTTGTCGATTGTCACCCAGATAGTAGAGAAGAAACAATTAGCAGCCTCTAGCTTCCCTCCATTTCGATCTGTTCTTAATACTTTTGTCAATCGGCCGGCTAGCCGGCAGAAGAGAGATCTAGAGAAGAGGAAGAAGAAGAAGAAGAAGAAGATGGGGAGGGGAAAGATTGCGATTGAGAGGATCGACAACACAACGAACCGGCAGGTGACCTTCTCCAAGCGCCGCGGAGGGCTGATGAAGAAGGCCCGGGAGCTTGCCATCCTCTGTGACGCCGATCTCGCGCTCATCGTCTTCTCCAGCACGGGTCGCCTCTACGACTTCGCGAGCTCCAGGTATGTTAGTTAGACAATTTGTTCCTGCAACCTCCCAATACTCTATCAGTTACTCAATTTCATCCGCTCATAATCTGGATGTGTTCCTAATTTTTTTTTGTCTTCATCAGCGGAATGGAGGCAATACTAGAGCGGTACCAGGAGGCGAAAGAGGAGCACTGCGGAGTGTTGAATCCAACATCTGAGGCAAAGGTATGTAACTATGTATGCATAGTAGCTTTTCCATGCCACACATATATTTACCAAAGAAAAGGAAGTGGTGAAACAAATAGAAATCAAGCTTGGATGATGATCTAGCAATATAAGATCTCAGATTATCTGCGTTTGAGTGGAATTTTGTATTTTATTTCGTAATATTTCAAACTATGCAATAAAAATGTCTGCATGCATATCAATCGGTGCAGAACCCGGAGATATTCCTCCTTTTCGCAAAAAATAGCAATCAAGCTAGCAAAAACAGTTCTGAAGTTGTGTGCTCATTCAGAAAAATAGCAATCAATCTAGCAAAAGATGTATATATAGTCATTTCCATGCACTAATTAACTAAAGTGGCTAATTATTCAGTTGAACAGTTAACACCTACCTGTTAGTAGTTGTCGTACGTTAGTGACTCCTAACGAATCTAAATCTCTAATCAAAGTTAGTAACACAAACAATTAGGGGATCATCATCTTTATTGATTAATTTAGTAGGTCAGGGTCTTGGTGAGGTGAATGATGCACATTTCTCCTCACGTTTCTTGGTCCCATGAATGATTGAATGATGCCAAATGGAAAGTGTGTGACATCTTTGCAGTTTCATCTATCTTGGCCTTCACGGCCATCATCGGAAATGCTCAGGCCCAGAAATTTATAATGGCTGGCGGATGAGCCGAATATGATATACAACTAATGATATGGGCATATGGTAGAGTAGTTAATGAAAACAAAGAATCACTAAGTGCTCTGCTGTTCAAAGGAATTCCATAAGTTTTTTCAGGATTTGGATCCTTAGGGAAAATTCCTAAGATTGCTTTTGGTTCATAAATAAGTTTAGGTTTCTTACCACGTATTACCCGTGGTACCTAAGGATTGCTTTGGATGAAAAGTTTCCATGCACTCAAACCTCTTCTTTGAAATCATCTATTTTACCTGCAGCATCAGATACTCTTTGATCCAAATTCCTATGTTTTCAAGTCTTATAGGATTCAAGAAAAAAAATGCAATTCCAATCACATGTTTTTCCTTTTTCCCACATTTTGAGAATCATGTGAATCAAAGGGGACCTAACAACCTCTTTGGTTCGGTATTATAAAAATACAAGAACATAAAAAATAATATCAAAATGGATGCCACATCATGTTAATTAGTACATATGTTTAATACGAATCATTGAATAATAGAGCCTGTTTGGTTGCACTATAGTAAAAATGAGAATTTTGTTTGGAAGGATTGCAAACATGCATAGTTGTCAAAGAAATAAAGACAAACACCATGAGGTTGCTCAATGGAAAATTTCCTTTTGAACTGCATGTAGAGGAGACAATATAACATGTTCCTATGGTTTTCTAATCCTACAAACTTAAAAAGTCCAACGAAAATTAAACCGATGAGGCCCCTAAAAATGCTATCATATAGGGGTGGGGGTGTATTTAGAAAACTGTGGCTATCACATCACTATCTAGATATCCACTCAGTTTCTCTTCCAAATATCCCCTCATGGCTATCACAGGACTCATCCATGGCCCGATGGCTTGTAACTCCATGCATGTTTTCTTGTCTCAAGTGTGACCCAAGCTACCTAAGATTTGGATATGTGATGCATGCAACTCAAGTCATTCCTAGAAATATCTATCTAGAAATATTGTAGAAAAATACTGACCACTAGAAAACCTCCAAAACATACTATTTGTAGCTAGATTGTCCAATTCTGTCACTAGTCTGTGCCAGATTTTGTCCATTCTTCATTTCAGGAAATATATGTAATACTTTTCCCCATGTAGATATTTTTGGATAATCTTAGCTTTTGCTAAACCCCATTCATCGTAAGATGCATATGGACAACCTCATTACATCGCCGCATTACAAAGATATCAACGTTATCTTGTTGCCAAAAGCAAGGGAAGATAAAATAGCATGGACCAACAGAGACGAACATGCCAAACAATATCACTACAAACATCCATAAGCCCACCATTGTCACACTGTCCAAAACACGAGATAAACTCCCAGTGGTTCACTCAGGCTTCTTTGGGCAAGATTCAACATTAACAACTATCTATGTTGCACCTTCTGCAATAACACATACGACCACGACCAATTGGTACACGAGAGTATCACCTGCTGCATACAGGAATGAACTTCCCTGTTGTTAAAAATGACATCATTCTGCATAATAAGATAGAACAAAACATCGTTGTGTGGCCTGACCAAAATGAGAGATCTTAAGATGTATAATCTCTACTGGGATGAGGTCTAAGGACTAGAGGGAGAGGGTTGAATAGTCCAATTAAACAATGCTACTCCAATTTTTAGGGTTGAAGGTTTTAGGACAAGACAATGATGACTAGAGAACTAAAAGTACTTAGGGCATCTCCAACGCCAACCCCAACACGGACCCGATATTCGTTCGCAGACCGGTCAGGACTAGTCCACGAACACCGATGCAGGAGTCGACCATCCAACCATGTTCCCTAACTGCCTGCCCCCTGTTTTCTCTAAGACTACAACACTCAAAATAATTACAGAAAAATAGCACAATTCATCCATAAATGACATGAAAATATATCTAGTACAACAATAGTTCAAATGTAAATATTACATCTGATAAAACCGGATGTTGAACAAGCTTTTCGAATTCATACCGCCCCTTGAGCTCCATCCAATAATGTATGTGCGTGAATGGCCTGCCCTCAGTCCAGTAGTACATCACAATAGTGCGTGTAGAAGATACAACGTGTAGAGAAACATTGAGTGAATGAATGAATAACCAACATATAGATTGATAGGAAGCAAAACTTATAATCTCGATGGTTGACCACCCCGATGGCCAGATTTCTCTACTCGTGTGATCACACCACAAAATTTCATGACGGAGTTGCGGATGGTGTACCATCAATGCAATATCAACTTCACATTGCGTACATGGATGAAGTTCATCTCGTAGGGCGCGAAGTCCTTACGCGAATAAAATGAAGCATGCATGCGCTGCCAAAAGATTAAGCCCATTGAGTTCCTGCCTACAAAGTCTGCAGATATGGCCAACCATGAATCACACAACAACTCATCCTCAATCACTAATTACCCCACCATTTTGCTTACTCTTGAAAACAACAAGAAGTTCAACAAAAAAATCTCGATGGCATTTGAAAGAACACCTGCTGGGTGTGGTTTCCACCATGGACGTCATTGGCAGGGGCGGAGGGTACCTGGCCATAGAGGGATATTGGGTAGACGGCGGTCTAGTCTAAGGAGGGCAAGCATGTTTGTATGGGCTGCGAGTGTCCTATAATGCCTGGGTGGCGGCTAGAGAGGTACAATGGTGGCGGTGATCAAGGAGGATGCGGATGCAAAGCAAGGGGGAGCGGCGGCGGAGTGGGAGAAAACTAGACTAGGAGGGGGCTTTGGATGGGATGGGGGTGTCAGAGTCCTACGTGGCGGTGGTCTGGACTCTCAGAAAGCCCTCTGCCCCCCGTTTTATTTTTGTTTTCAAGATATGGGTGCCCAGACCGGTCCATGGACCAATGGGGTACCGTATTGGATGGGAAAATGGTTTGGAGATCTTAGTCCGGATGGATGCGAGTAGTTTGAGGGTCAGCGTTGGAGATTCCCTTAGCAAGAAAGTAAACAAGCATATTGAGAAGCAAAAAATAATAACTTCCAAGTAATTAAGTAGGAGGTAAGGTAATGGGAATGCAAACACTCATGACGGTAAGATGTTTTCCCCGTGGTTTGGATGGTTGGCAATGTCCTATATCTACGTTAATGAAGGCTTTGAACCAATAGTTCTAGGATCACAAGGATCTCAATTGCATTGCCCACCAAGCACCCCACCCAGTGCACTAAACCTATTTCATCATGGCTTTCACTTAGAAGCCCCACTAAGGGAAGATCTTCACCAAGTGGGCAGTCTTAGAGCCCATACAAACTCTTGAATCTTTCATTTATGGAACTTGACATGCTCTTAAGTGACTCCTAATTTTCTAGGATGCACCCACTATCCAAGAGTAACAAGATGAGCAAAGTTTCTTGATGAGAACTCCTTGGATGACCTTTAGTCGAAGCTTCTCTCAAGAATACAAAGGATCACTCTCCCACAAGGATAGGATTGCGGTCAAAGAGATGAACTTAAGTAGGGATGCAAGAATGGATTTCTTGGCCTTCAAAGCATCAATAAGTGAACATTCAATCACCCAACACTTCTTTTCTTGTATTCTTGCCTTGGACCTCTCTTCCCTATGGTGGAGACGAATGGAGTGGAGTGGGGGTGGAGTGGCTTGCAAAGGGTGGAACGAGTGAGTGGAATGACTAAGGATGGAATGGAATAGTTGCGACCGCGAATGGGTATGTGAGGATATTTATAGAGAGGGTCCAAATCTGACCATTACTTCAAAAAATAACTAGGCTCAGAAGTGCCAGAGGAAAAAATAGTGGAATTGTAGAGATAATTCCAATAAATTCAAATGACTAGTGCATTGCTTAGGAGCTAGATGAAATAAGTACTCATAAGTATCTTATGAAAAGAATGAGCTGTGGTTTTGAAACAAAAAGGAATCCTTTTTTGCAAACATGGAATGGCTCCGGAGTATGGGTTAAACCAATTGATTCTCGGTAGTACTGCAGTACACATTAAGAACATCTCAAAATGAGAATTAGTAGAAAGTGTCTAAGTCATAGCTCGAAAGTACAGGCAGCGGAGGTGTCAAACTTATACCGTGACTCACAAGTACAAATTGAAATGGATGAAGTGCTAATAAAAATGTTATGTTCAGAAGTGTCAGAGTGAATGGAGAATATTTCAAGGTGGATTGGTTCGAGAATTCTAAAAAAGAATGATTCTAAACTATGGAAACTGGACATATGTCTGAGTATCAAAACATATATCTCTAGATGTACCGGGGCTTAAAAAGATTCATACAAGTGAATGGTGAGGGGTGGATTATCAGGAATTTCTCTTAGAATCTGTTTCTTAGAGTTCAAATAGAAGTACTTTGATTGTGCCTTCTGCATACTACGATTGTCCTAAACTCAATGTGAATCTTGGATTAACTAGAAAAACTATAAATACATGCTAAAAGCTTGAGGTAGACAACAACTACAAAAATTGTATGTAGGATTCATAAATGACATTTCACTTATATCCATGGAACATCTATAAGAAAATTAGTCCTAGTCCCTGAAATAAACTCATTAAAAACATTAGTGACTTTAGATGGTTTTATCATATATCACTAAAACCATGTAGGGTATCTTGGAGATGACCTTTCAACTTCCGTAATCAAGACCCAAAAATATGCAAAATACTACAAGGCATGGTAATATTAAAGTCTAAATACATAAGTCCCCATGTAGTAAATGCTAGACAACAAGTAAAAATAGATGTTGAATGGTTTCTTGTTCATAACAACAGCTACAACGAGTATCCCTAGGACATATTAATTGACCAAATTATCCTTAGTTAGTATAACTATTTAACTGGTAATCAAAGGTAAACTTTTATCTCCAAAGGTAATTTAAGATGCAACAAATTTTTAGACCTAAAATTGGCCCTCTTGTTGACTAAGACGAACACATCAGGTGCATAGGGAAAACTCCACAAGTGCGATGATAATGCTATCATTTAAGCAAGTCATGGTTCATTTCTAGCCACGTATCTACAATCTCGGGGATAACCTCATTCCAGCCTGCTAAATGTTGGCCAATGACAACCCTACTAAAATCCACATGTGGGTGTCCTGTTTCAATAATCGCAGAAACATTGGCATTTCTATGACAAACAATACTAAATATTCATGGGTTAGAACAGAAAGAGGCCTATATCCTTGATTTACATATCCTCTCAAAACCAAATTGATTGACCATTTCCACCTTAAGCGAACAAAATTGGACAAAAGTATTCTTAACCTTCAGGAGGTCCTTTCAAAAATGGGAGCCTATTGGTTTTACATTAACCACTAAGAGTGTTTTTTGCCCAAGTACTTAGTACTATATATGTAAGAGAAACTACTACACTTTATCCTTTCTTAGAAACTTAAACAACCATTTACTAAGATGACACATATTTTTGACTTCTAGATCATGAATCTCAGGGCTACACCCATTGTTTGGTATACACAAAATATCTCAGGGCTACACCCATCATGTATGTAATTAAACAAGTTTGGAATCCTTTCACAATTATCTATATTGTTTCATTTGCTCAATTGGTGCTCGCCCGTAATTTGGAGGAGGGGAATGATGCGGGAGAGAAGAAGGGGATCTCCAAGACGCGGGTACGTGAATGACATGTGAGGGTCGAAGGAACGAGGGCCTATGTGACAAGACGCTACATGGGGTGAGTCCGGTGAGGTTGGTGGCACTGAACTCCATGACATATGGGGCAGAGGACTCACCTATTTGATATTTTCCTTTTTCTAAAAATCTAAAACTCCTTCGTATGTCTAGGTACTCCATATATGTTGATGTGTAAAAGTTTCATAAATTTTAGGAAAATATTACTATATATTATACATTAAATGAATTTCTGCGCACTTACTGAAAGTGATCCCATTTTGAACTATAGGTGTATCAAATAAGCAACAAAAATATATTTAAGGAAATACATGCAATTAGCAGTCATCTCGTGGAAAAGGATGAGATATTCAACTTTGTGCTATGATAAATCTAGCCGGAGTTTTGCATGATTTCAGAGTATTGATAGATATCTTAATCAAAGTCAAAAAATAAAATAGAACTTGGTATGATACCCTGATATAGACGCATGGCCATGCAATAAAAAATTGAGAAGAATACACAAAACAAAAATAGCAGGTTGTTCAGAAAATGGACTATCTCCGATGAAGTTTCGTAAAATTCCTCGAAAATCTCCAACTTTTTACCACCCAAACCAATTTCAGTGACCATTCGAGCTCTTTTTCACTTCAAACTTTCTCTACAACTTGCTTTAACATCTATTATGACAAGTGTGAATTAAAATCAAAACTAGTTACAAAATAATCTTTTTAGCATTATCTTTCAAGGCTAAAAATGAAAGAATATCTAAAATGTTGTCCAAAATTAGAAAAATTGGCAAGGAGTCTTAATATTGGTGTAATATATTATGATAACTAGCAACGTGTCCGTGCGTTGCAACGGATCCAAAGTAGAATAGTACTTGTTTGAAAGAAAACACTCTTGTTTTGATATACATATATACCACTAAAAATATATTATTTTTCACTCAAAATATATTTCTCAGACTGTTTTGATGAGTTGAGGGAGGGATGTGGTTGCTCATAATATAATAAGGTGTTTTCTGCAAATTGGAGCAGAGAAGTGGGCTATTGTTGCAAAAATGGCACAACTTGCCTCATATCCGTTAGATGCAGAACCAATGGTCAGAAATGACGGATGACATACACACCATCATCACCAACCTAGTCTTTTATAGGAGTATAGAAATTCTGAGAAGAATACACATAAGTTAAATAACGATTCTTCACGAGGTGAATTATCTCCCATAACATCCAATGCAAATATTCAGACAACCCTTTTGAAGTAACCAGTTGAGATCATTTTCACTTCAAAATTTGTGTGCACTTCGCTTTAAATTTTTTAATAAAAATTGTGAATGAAAATCAACATTTATTATGTAACTATCAACGTTTAGCATTTCCTACAAAAGAAATTAGAAGAAAATTAAATAATAAAAATAAAAGTTGTCAAAAATAGTCAAACTTGGCACGGTGTCCTAATATTGGAGCATGAGGTTATCATTAAATCTCACATGATTTATGGAAGTTGGAAAACCCACTTCCTTAGGAATGACCCTTTTGACACCCTCCACTCCGTTTAGATGTCGATAAAGTTTTGGACACACAGGCCGTTGCAGTCAAGCATTTCCTTGTCCCCCTCGATGTTGAAGCCAGCGAAAACATACTTCTCATTGCGCAAGAAGTGGTAACTTTTTAAAAAAAGGGATTTTATTGACTCAAAAGGAGCATCAAGAGGATGCAGACCCAAAGAGCACACACTTGCCCTCTGCATTGCTCGCATGCACACAACCAACACCAACACACGCATACAAAAACACGCCGACAAATAGCAAAGTCATATAAGACCAAAGCTATGCGTAGGCGAGGAAAAAAATCTAAAGCGATTAGATCCATGATCAACAAATTACAACAATGACCATATCCACACCAACCATTTCATGACATCACATAGACAACGAGGTTCTTCAACAACAACGACTTCAAGAAGGGGCCGACACTCAAGCATCGCCGTCACCGGATCCAACCACCAAGGTCAGAATCTAGGTTTTGGCCCTGAAGAATAAATCTGAGCATATCCGAGAATGCCTTCCATAAGGTAACGACATAAAAACATCGCCATTGCCAGGTATAACCAGCTCGGGTCAGACCTAGGCTTTCACCCCGGAGCTCACGACCGGGTGCCTGAGTCGCACCACCATCGAAGTCATCAAGTATTGTCACCACCACTTTTCCATGGTCCCAGTAGCTACATGCGACGCGACTGTCACCGCTACACAACCATCCCTTTGCATCAAGTCGATATCCATATTTTCCATCTCATCGCAGAAGCCAACCACCGGATCTAGAGGAAGAACTCCCATGAAGACCTTTCGGTGGCCACTGTAATCCACGGCAAGGTCGTTGCCGTAGGCCGGAGCCGTTGCCATCATGACCATCACCAACGACGAAGTACACCATCGCTGACTACCACCTCACCGGAGAGTCCTTCTCATGCCCATCGTCCTAGAGACCAACATGGCAAGGAACTGGAGCATGAAACACGGATCATCATCACCAATGTCCAGCCGCGCAACCGCCAGAGTCAGCACCACATCCAACCGAGATCAGCACCGAGTCGTGCCGGCCACGGTCGAGCCAAACCTTTGCGGCTAGATGGCCCCAGATTGAAACCTTTCAGAAACAGCCGGATTCAATAAACGGGAGTCCCACTCGCGCCGGAACAGACCAGGTCTATGTGTCTCCAGCTCGAGGATTGGACTAGCAAGGCCACAACTGCCGTTGTCGCCCGCCGGGATCAAAGGTCAACCCATAGCTCGACGGATCTAAAGTTCTGACCACCACAAGCAAACCACGTGAAAGGACAGCCACTGGACACCAATCGCGCGTCCTGCAGCCGCCACAGCAAAGGCCAGCGGCGAGGAGGGATTGACAAGGGAGGATCTAGGTGTGGCAGCGGGGGGTTTTCCCGGGTCGCCAAGGGCTGGCGACATGGGAGTCCACTGGCCCGACCACGAGATAGTGTAACTGGCTTATGAAAACAAACTACCCCAAGCAGTTCCTCTCATGCACTCGGCTCTGAACAGTCATCATGCAAATAGAGGGACAAAACTGTGAGGCTATGCCGTGTGGAAACCGTGTCGATGGCGGGCGCTGAGAGAATGCGACAACAGCGAGCCTGAGGCGGCAACGTCGGATGAGCAGCGTGAGGATGTGTGTGGAAGTGGTGGGAAGAAAAGGGGCTCTATGCGCTAGCAAATACTCCCTCCGTTCTAAAATAGATGACTCAATTTTATACTAAAGTTAGTACAAAGTTGAGTTATCTATTTTGGAACGGAGGGAGTATGTGTATGCGCCATGTTGCAGGTGGCCCCCTCGTAGGAAGGATTGGTTAAACGGGTCCCCTCTTTTGTTGCGCTTGTGGACCCCACATCAACAAGTCCCGTCAAACGAGTCCCATCAATATTGGTGGGCCCAAATCATAATTTTTTTTTTGAAATTATGGTCTCAACAATGGGCCCCCACATCAGCCGGAATGGTTAACCGATTCTCATTCTCAATATTGGTGGGCCACATTAGAGTGGAAATATGAAAATTATTAGCTCAATAGTTGGCCCCACACCGAGTGGAACGGTCAATTGAGTCTCCTTGTCACTGCCGTTGACATGGTCAATGTTGGGGAACACGGTAATTTCAAAAAAATTCCTATGCACACGTAAGATCTATCATGGTGATGAATAGCAACGAGAGGGGAAAAGTGTTGTCTACGTACCCTCGTAGACCGTAAGCGGAAGCGTTATGACAACGCGGTTGATGTAGTCGTATGTCTTAACGATCCGACCAATCCTAGTACCGAAAGTACAGCACCTCCGCGATCTGAACACGTTCGGCTCTGTGACGTCCCACGAACTCACGATCCAGCAGAGTGTCGAGGGAGAGCTTCGTCAGCACGACGGCGTGATGACGATGATGATGAAGCTACCGGCGCAGGGCTTTGCCTAAGCACTACGACGATATAACCGAGGTGGATTATGGTGGAGGGGGGCACCGCACACGACTAAGGGATCAATGATCAACTTGTGTGTCTATGGGGTGCCCCCTGGCCACGTATATAAAGGATGGAGGGAGGAGGAGGCCGGCCCTCATAGGGCGCGCCCAAAGTGTGGAGTCCTACTAGGACTCCTAGTCCTAGTAGGATTCCACCTCCCACATGGAATAGGAAAAAGGGAAGGGAGAAGGAGAAAGAAGGAAGGGGGCACCCCCTTTCCCTAGTCCAATTCGGACCAGTCCACGGGGAAGGGGCACGGCCACCCTTGAGGCCTTTCTCTCCTTTCCCTTATGGCCCATTAAGGCCCAATACGAATTCCCGTAACTCTCAAATACTCCGAAAAATATCCGAATCACTCGGAACCTTTCCGATGTCCGAATATAGCCTTCCAATATATCGATCTTTACGTCTCAACCATTTCGAGACTCCTCGTCATGTCTCCGATCTCATCCGGGACTCCGAAGAAACTTCGGTCATCAAATCACATAACTCATAATACAAATCGTCACAGAACGTTAAGCGTGCGGACCCTACGGGTTCGTGAACTATGTAGACATGACCGAGACTCATCTCCGGTCAATAACCAATAGCGGAACCTGGATGCTCATATTGGTTCCTACATATTCTTCGAAGATCTTTATCGGTCAAACCGCATAACAACATACGTTGTTTCCTTTGTCATCGGTATGTTACTTGCCCGAGATTCGGTCGTCAGTATCATCATACCTAGTTCAATCTCGTTACTAGCAAGTCTCTTTACTCGTTTCGTAATGCATCATCCCGCAACTAACTCATTAGTCACACTGCTTGCAAGGCTCATAGTGATATACATTACCGAGAGGGCCCAGAGATACCTCTCTGATAGACGGAGTGACAATCCTAATCTCGATCTATGCCAACTCAACAAACACTATCAGAGACACCTGTAGAGCATCTTTATAATCACCCAGTTACGTTGTGACGTTTGATAGCACACAAGGTGTTCCTGCGGTATTTGGGAGTTGCATAATCTCATAGTTAGAGGAACATGTATAAGTCATGAAGAAAGTAGTAGCAATAAAACTGAACGATCATTATGCTAAGCTAATAGATGGGTCTTGTCCATCACATCATTCTCTAATGATGTGATCACGTTCATCAAATGACAACACATGTACATGGCTAGGAAACCTAACCATCTTTGATTAACGAGCTAGTCAAGTAGAGGCATACTAGGGACACTCTGTTTGTCTATGTATTCACACATGTACTAAGTTTCCGGTTAATACAATTCTAGCATGAATAATAAACATTTATCATGATATAAGGAAATATAAATAACAACATTATTATTGCCTCTAGGGCATATTTCCTTCAGTCTCCCACTTGCACTAGAGTCAATAATCTAGTTCACATAGTCATGTGATTTAACACCAATAGTTTGCATCTTTATGTGATTAGTTCACATCTCAATGTGACTAACACCCAAAGGGTTTACTAGAGTCAATAATCTAGTTCACATCGCTATGTGAATAACACCCAAAGAGTGATCATGTTTTGCTTGTGAGAGAAATTTAGTCAACGGGTCTGCCATATTCAGAGCCTTATGTATTTTGCAAATTTTCTATGTCTACAATGCTTTGCACGGAGCTACTCTAGCTAATTGCTCCAACTTTCAATATGTATCTAGATCGAGATTTAGAGTCATCCAGATCGGTGTCAAAGCTTGCATCGACGTAACTCTTTACGACGAACTCTTTGTCACCTCCATAACTGAGAAACATTTCCTTATTCCACTAAGGATATTTTTGACTGCTGTCCAGTGATCCACTCCTGGATCACTATGGTACCCTCTTGCCAAACTTATGGTGAGGTACACAATATGTCTGGCATATCATACTTTATAGAACCGATGACTGAGGCATAGGGAATGACTTTTCATTCTCTTTCTATTTTCTGCCATGGACGGGTATTGAGTCTTTACTCAACTTCACACCTTGCAACACAGGCAAGAACTCCTTCTTTGACTGTTCCATTTTGAACTACATCAAAATCTTGTCAAGGCATGTACTCATTGAAAATATATCAAGCGTCTTGATCTATCTCTATAGATCTTGATGCTCAATATGTAAGCAGCTTCACCGAGGTCTTTCATTGAAAAATTCTTATTCAAGTATCCTTTTATGCTATTCAGAAATTCAGTATCATTTCCGATCAACAATATGCCATCTACATATAATATCAGAAATGCTACGGAGCTCCCACCCACTTTCTTGTAAATACAGGCTTCTCCAAAAGTCTGTATAAAACCATATGCTTTGATCACACTATCAAAGCATATATTTCAACTCCGATAGGCTTGCACTAGCCCATAAATGGATCACTGGAGCTTGCACACTTTGTTAGCACCTTTAGGATCGACAAAACCTTCTGGTTGCATCATATGCAACTCTTCTTTAAGGAATCCATTAAGGAATGCAGTTTTGACGTCCATTTGCCAAATTTCATAATCATAAAATGCGGCAATTGCTAACATGATTCGGACGGATTTAAGCATCGCTACGGGTGAGAAGGTCTCATCATAGTCAACTCTTTGAACTTGTCGAAAACCTTTTGCAACAAGTCGAGCTTTGTAGACAGTAATATTACCGTCAGCGTCAGTCTTCTTCTTGAAGATCCATTTATTCTCTATGGCCTGCCGATCATCGGGCAAGTCAACCAAAGTCCACACTTTGTTTTCATACATGGATCCCATCTCAGATTTCATAGCCTCAAGACATTTTGCGGAACTTGGGCTCATCATCGCTGCCTCATAGTTCGTAGGTTCGTCATGGTCAAGTAACATGACTTCCAGAACAGGATTACCATAACACTCTAGTGCGGACCGTACTCTACTTGACCTACGAGGTTCGGTAGTAACTTGATCTGAAGTTTCATGATCATCATCATTATCTTCCTCACTAATTGGTGTAGGAATCACTGAAACTGATTTCTATGATGAACTACTTTCCAATTTGGGAGAAGGTACAATTACCTCATCAAGTTCTACTTTCCTCCCACTCACTTCTTTCGAGAGAAACTCCTTCCCTAGAAAGGATCCGTTCTTAGCAACAAAATATCTTGCCTTTGGTTCTGTGGTAGAAGGTGTACCCAACAGTTTCTTTTGGGTATCCTATGAAGACGCACTACTCCGATTTGGGTTCGAGCTTATCAGTTTGAAACTTTTTCACATAAGCATCGCAACCCCAAACTTTAAGAAACGACAGCTTTGGTTTCTTGCCAAACCATAGCTCATACGATGTCATCTCAACGGATTTAGATGGTGCCCTATTTAACGTGAATGCATCTGTCTCTAATGCATAACCCCAAAACGATAGTGGTAAATCGGTAAGAGACATCATAGATCGCACCATATCCAATAAAGTATAATTACAACGTTCGGACACACCATTATGCTGTGGTGTTCCAGGTGGCGTGAGTTGTGAAAAATATTCCACATTGTTTCAAATGAAGACCAAACTCGTAACTCAAATATTCGCCTCCGCGATCAGATCGTAGAAACTTTATTTTCTTGTTACGATGATTTTCCACTTCACTCTAAAATTATTTGAACTTTTCGAATGTTTCAGACTTATGTTTCATTAAGTAGATATACCCATATCTGCTCAAATCATCTGTGAAGGTCAGAAAATAACGATACCTGCCATGAGCCTCAACACTCATTGGACCGCACACATCAGTATGTATTGTTTCCAACAAGTCTATTGCTCGCTCCATTGTTCTGAAGAATGGAGTCTTAGTCATCTTGCCCATGAGGCATGGTTCGCAAGCATCAAGTGATTCATAATCAAGTGATTTCAAAAGTCCATCAACATGGGGTTTCTTCATGCGCTTTACACCAATATGACATAAACGGCAGTGCCACATATAAGTTGCACTATCATTATTAACTTTGCATCTTTTGGCTTCAATATTATGAATATGTGTATCACTACGATCAAGATTCAATAAACCATTTATATTGAGTGTATGACCATAGAAGGTTTTATTCATGTAAATAAAACAACAATTATTCTTTGACTTAAATGAATAACCATATTGCAATAAACATGATCCAATCATATTTATGCTCAACACAAACACCAAATAACATTTATTTTAGGTTCAACACTAATCCCGAATGTAAAGGGAGTGTGCGATGGTGATCTTATCAACCTTGGAATCTCTTCCAACACACATCACCACTTTTCTCTCAACTAGTCTCTGTTCATTTTGTAACTCCTGTTTCGAGTTACTAATCATAGCAACTGAATCGGTATCAAATACCTAGGGGTTACTATGAACACTAGTAAAGTACACATCAATAGCATGTATATCATATATACTTTTGTTCACTTTTCCATCTTTCTTATCCACCAAGTATTTAGGGCAGTTCCACTTCCAGTGACCATTTCCTTTGCAGTAGAAGCACTCAGTTTCAGGCTTGGGTCTATCTTTGGGCTTCTTCATGGGAGTGGCAACTTGCTTGCCATTCTTCTTGAAGTTTCCTTTCTTTCCCTTGCCCTTTTACTTGAAACTAGTGGTCTTTTCAACCATCAACACTTGATGCTTTTCTTGATTTCTACCTTCGTTGATTTCAGCATCGCGAAGATCTCGGGAATTGTTTTTCGTCATCCCTTGCATATTATAGTTCATCACGAAGTTCTACTAACTTGGTGATAGTGACTAGAGAAAACTTGTCAATTACTATCTTACCTGGAAGATTAACTCCCACTTGATTCAAGTAATTGTAGTACCCAGACAATCTGAGCGCATGCTCACTGGTTGAGCTATTCTCCTCCATCTTGCAGGCAAAGTACTGTCAGAGGTCTTATACCTCTTGACATGGGCATGCGTATGAAATACCAATTTCAAGTCTTGGAACATCTTATATGCTCCGTGGCGTTCAAAACATTATTGAAGTCCCGGTTCTAAGCCGTAAAGCATGGTGCACTAAACTATCAAGTAGTCATCATACCGAGCTTTGCCAAATGTTCATAACGTATGCATCTGCTCTTGTAATAGGTCCTTCACCTAGCGGTGCATGAAGGACATAATTCTTCTGTGCAGCAATGAGGATAATCTCATATCACGGAGCTAGTCCACACCATTGCTACTAACATCTTTCAACATAGTTTTCTCTAGGAACATATCATAGATAAAATGGGGAAGCTATATGCGAGCAATTGATCTACAACATAGATATGCAAATACTATCAGGACTAAGTTCATGATAAATTAAAGTTCAATTAATCATAGTATTTAAGAACTCCCACTTAGATAGACATCCCTCTAATCATCTAAGTGATCACGTGATCCATATCAACTAAACCATGTCCGATCATCACGTTGAGATGGAGTAGCTTTCAATGGTGAACATCACTGTGTTGATCATATCTACTATATGATTCACGCTCGACCTTTCGGTCTCAGTGTTCCGAGGCCATATCTGCATATGCTAGGCTTGCCAAGTTTAACCCGAGTATTCTGCGTGTGCAAAACTGGCTTGCACTCGCTGTATGTGAACGTAGAGCTTATCACACCCGATCATCACGTGGTGTCTTGGCACGACGAACTGTAGCAATGGTGCATACTCAGGGAGAACACTTATACCTTGAAATTTAGTCAGAGAACATCTTATAATGCTACCGCCGAACTAAGCAAAATAAGATACATAAAGGATAAACATCACATGCAATCAATACAAGTGATATGATATGGCCATCATCATCTTGTGCCTTTGATCTCCATCTCCAAAGCACTATCATGATCACCATCGTTACCGGCATGACACCATGATCTCCATCATCTTGATCTTTATCAACGTGTCGTCACATGGTCATCTCGCCAACTATTGCTTTTGCAACTATTGCTATCGCATAGCAATAAAGTAAAGCAATTATATGGCGCTTGCATCTTATGCAACAAAGAGACATCCATGAGGCTCATGCTAGTTTCCGATAACTTTAACAAAACATGATCATCTCATACAACAATTTATATCTCATCACGTCTTGACCATATCACATCACAACATGCCATGCAAAAACAAGTTAGACGTCCTCTACTTTGTTGTTGCAAGTTTTACGTGGCTACTATGGGCTGAGCAAGAATCGTTCTTACCTACGTATCAAAAACCACAATGCGGTATAGTGATTGCTTTTTGATCTTCAGAAAGAACCCTGTTCATTGAATCTGATTCAACTAAAGTTGGAGAAACAAACACCCACTAGTCATCTGTGTGTGAAGCACGTTGGTAGAACCAGTCTCGCGTAAGCGTAATGTTGGTCCGAGCCGCTTCATCCAACAATACCGCTGAATCAAGAATCAACTAGTGACGGCAAGCAATATGTATATACCCACGCCCACAACTCCTTTGTGTTCTACTTGTGCATATAACATCTACGCATAGACCTGGCTCAGATGCCACTATTGGGGAATGCAGTAATTTCAAAAAAAATTCCTACGCACACACAAGATCTATCATGGTGATGCATAGCAACAAGAGGGAAAGAGTGTTGTCTACGTACCCTCGTAGACCATAAGCGGAAGCGTTATTACAACGCGGTTGATGTAGTCATACGTCTTCACGATCCGACCGATCCTAGTACCGAAAGTATGACACCTCCGCGATCTGCACATGTTCGGCTCGGAGACGTCCCACGAACTCACGATCCAGCAGAGTGTCGAGGGAGAGCTTCGTCAGCACGACAGCATGATGACAGTGATGATGAAGCTACCGGCGCAGGGCTTCGCCTAAGTACTACGACGATATGACCAATGTGGTTATGGTGGAGGGGGGCACCGCACACGGCTAAGAGATCAATGATCAACTTGTGTGTCTATGGGGTGCCCCCTGGCCACGTATATAAAGGATGGAGGGAGGAGGAGGCCGGCCCTCATAGGGCGTGCCCAAAGTGTGGAGTCCTACTAGGACCCCCTAGTCCTAGTAGGATTCCACCTCCCACATGAAATAGGAAAAAAGGAAGGGAGAAGGAGAAGGAAGGAAGGGGGCGCCCCCTTTCCCTAGTCCAATTCGGACAAGTCCATGGGGAAGGGGCGTGGCCACCCTTGAGGCCTTTCTCTCCTTTCCCGTATGGCCCATTAAGGCCCAATACGAATTCCCGTAACTCTCTGATACTCCGAAAAATACCCGAATCACTTGGAACCTTTTCGATGTCCGAATATAGCCTTCCAATATATCGATATTTACGTCTCGACCATTTCGAGACTCCTCGTCATGTCCCCGATCTCATCCGGGACTCCGAACAAACTTCGGTAATCAAATCACATAACTCATAATACAAATTGTCACAACACGTTAAGCGTGCGGACCCTACGGGTTCGAGAACTATGTAGACATGACCGAGACTCATCTCCGGTCAATAACCAATAGCAGAACCTAGATGCTCATATTGGTTCCTACATATTCTACGAAGATCTTTATCGGTCAAACCGCATAACAATATACGTTGTTCCCTTTGTGGTCGGTATGTTACTTGCCCGAGATTCGATCGTCGGTATCATCATACCTAGTTCAATCTCATTACCGGCAAGTCTCTTTACTCATTCCATAATGCATCATCCCGCAACTAACTTATTAGTCACATTGCTTGCAAGGCTCATAGTGATGTACATTACCGAGAGGGCCCGGAGATACCTCTCTGATAGATGGAGTGACAAATCCTAATCTCGATCTATGTCAACTCAACAAACACCATCGGAGACACCTGTAGAGCATCTTTATAATCACCCAGTTGCGCTGTGACGTTTGATAGCACACAAGGTGTTCCTCCGGTATTCGGGAGTTGCATAATCTCATAGTTAGAGGAACATGTATAAGTCATGAAGAAAACAGTAGCAATAAAACTGAACGATCATAATGCTAAGCTAACTGATGGGTCTTATCCATCACATCATTCTCTAATGATGTGATCCCATTCATCAAATGACAACACATGTCCATGGCTAGGAAACTTAACCATCTTTGATTAACGAGCTAGTCAAATAGAGGCATACTAGGGACACTCTGTTTGTCTATGTATTCACACATGTACTAAGTTTCCGGTTAATACAATTCTAGCATGAATAATAAATATTTATCATAATATAAGGAAATATAAATAACAACATTATTATTGCCTCTAGGGCATATTTCCTTCAGCCAAGTGGTGGATCCCAAATGTAAAGGAACGAGCCAAACGAGACGATGTCGCAACGACAACTCACTAAGATGGCACACAGGGGTATGCAACTAATTTTATCGCAATCCCTAATGGCACAAATGAAAATACGGAAGTTTGAGTGGCAAGACTCGAATATTCAATTTTAGCAGTGACACCGACCGATTTGTGTCTACTGTAAACTAGCGGCGGTGAGTTCTATACCACATATGGGCCCTTGTTTTTGTTTTGTCACTAGTCTCGGCTGTTGCGTATAGTAACTTATCGCTAAGGGGGGCATCAGTGGTGACTTTTCAGCTGAATTTTCTATATGTCCCCTTATAGGCTCGTCCATCGTCTATAGAAATTCATCAGCGGGCTCATCAGTGGTGACCTTTTTAGCCAAAGTTTCTATATGTTCCCTTATGGGCCACAAGGTGCCCATCAATCGAGATATGTAGAATTATAACACGTGAAACAAATTTTAAATATATATGATTTATTATATTTGATTATATACAGTTTTAAAATATTTATTGAATATAAGTAGAATAATAAATGAAAAATATTTTTGGATGCATGGTTGCATGTGGTGCTTGGTATTTGCTCACGCAAGCTTGCATTTTTTTGAAAATGGGAAATACCCCGTCCTCTGCATCATCATGATGCGCACAACCATTTTTATTAAAAGGAAATAAATAGGTCTGTGGATGTTGAGATAAATAAGTTAGTGGGATCACTCTCCTAGGTATATACGATGTGCACTAGTAGACCACACAAGGAAGCAATGTTATGGACCTCTAATTAATTTGGTGTGCTTGTATTTAGTATCCTTGTAGTTAGTATCTTATTTCATCTCTATTTGTTGGGCAGTTATGGCAGAGGGAGGTTACAACCTTGAGGCAGCAAGTGCAGAACTTACAACATAATAATAGGTAATATTAATGTACTTTAGATTGTATCACCCATGCATTGAAGTGAAATGCCAATTAGTATAGCTATTCAGAAGTTGTTGTTTGGGTGGTTTCATATGCAAATTAATTGAATGAAAATAGTGTGCCATACTGCCATGCATGCATGTCAAGATCTCTCACCTGGACACTATGCCAGTGAAAATCCATGTATTCAGTTGTAATGAATTGAGAAGCTAGCTAGGTAGCTACTAGCTAGTTATACCGTTAAATCATGTGCCCTGATATGATGTTAGGCAACTCTTGGGAGAGGAGCTATCTGGTACCACTGTTCGAGATTTGCAGTTTCTGGTGAACCAAGTTGAGATGAGCTTACATTCCGTAAGAAAGAGGAAGGTGGCCTTTTCTTTGCCCTTCTCTTTCCCTTTTCCCTTTTTTCTATTTTTGTTTCATACATACTTTACTTACAATTGATTTCTTTAGGAGCAAATTATGGCTGCGGAGATCCACGAACTCAACCAAAAGGTTCACTACATCCTCTTCATGTTCTTGCTTCTGCAGCTGTTGGTGCTAAATTAGCTCAGTTCGTTTGAATTATCGTATATGTGTCTGTTATTAACAGCCGAGGTATGATGAGATGGAATTTGCTTTTGCAGGGATTTCTTATTCAGAAGGAAAATATAGAGCTTGGTAAGAAATTGAGCATTGCTCATGAGCACAACATAGAGTTACAGAAGAAGGTAAGAAATGCTAGTAGCTAATATATCCTAGCTTGTCATCTGTAAAGTCCAGATATACTTTGAAATTAATCATTGATGAATCACATGCTATAACATATGCATTAGCAAGTCATCGAAATACATGACCGCATATATATGATTTGAAAAAGAGGAGACAAATTTGAAGGATCAATATAGAATTCACACACATTTTTTTTTGAGAATGAACCCACACACATTTTCTCGGGTGGATTTTATTCAACACTTCACATCCTATATAGTGTATTGGCGTGTCTAAGTTCTAACACAGATTCAAGTAAAAATATAAATCTTTCAGAAAAGGTCATAATGTGTTGGACAAACTAGAAACGCGATGCAACCGCATAATTTATTTAAAAGGTGTTGGAACTGGTCGCAAATTATATAAGAGCCCTGGCTAATATGACATTGATCATACTAGCTTCATTTTTTTTATTGCAAGCATCGAAGGAAGCTGATACTTGACAAACTATTAATGTGTGTTATTAGCTTTCCGGGGCCATGGCATCGAGTGAGCAGCAAGCCGGTGGAAGCACCTCAAAAGCTGCTGCCGGGTTATTGTTGTCGACTAGAGTACGTGAACCAAATATCGACCTTGAGTTGCGCCAGCAGGAGCATGAGGATGAATAACATCTACTGTCTCGTCCGCTGCATGCAGTAAGTATTGTAATTCATGTGTCGGTTAAATAATTAAGAAAATCCATTTGCTCAATCGCATGAAAAGCAAGTCACAGTTAATTACATTTCTAAATTCATGTTTATTGTTTTGCACCAGGCAGCGTCAACAGTATTTTCAGTCCATGCGTGACGATCAAAGCCCTTTTGGCGCAATTTGAAGCAAAAACCTGCTTAGAACCATTTTTTTGTGGTGTTGTCACAAATATTGTTATATAGCAGCAGATGTAGTTTGTTTGTGAGTCTAATTACCGATCTTAACAAGGTAAGAGAAGATCAAGTATATTATGAACGAACATGTAAACTTAATTATGTTTTTGTTTACTTGTATATATTGATCACAATTTACAACCTAATTAATGAGCTTCTGTTTTTTTCCAGAAACGTAATTAATGAGTTGCATATAGGCAGCTATTGAGTTTGTGTTGCGAGTCAGATTATCGGTCGTTTACAGACTTTGGAGGTCACGGTGAATTATGTGTTTAGGAATGGATGGGATTGTCCCCTCTTTCATACGCTTCAAATTGTTAGCCTAGAGTTTGACACCAATAGTTTAGCTAACCCTTTTTTTGTGGGTTAATAGTCTAGCTAACCCTAACCTATCATGTTAATTCCACAAGCCCTTCTTTTATTCTGATAGTATTGTGGATCATGATGGATGGAAAGAAAACGAATACATTTCCATACTATAATAGAAAGGCAAGTGTAGTAAATAGAGAAATGGATCATGTCACATGACTTGTTCAATTTCCACTCTATGAAATCTTACGAAGCCTATTCATGGATGACATGGTTGGGGTATGATCATGGAAAATATTCTCCTCGAGTGAACAAGACTATCCTTCCTAGGTAGGGGACTTACATGTTGACATGGTAAAAGACTCACCTCAAAATGCGGCCATGCATCGAACATGACTCACCTCAAAATGCGGCCATGCATTGAAAATGACTCACCTCAAATTGTCCTTTTCTTTCGTGTTTGTTTTTCTGTTTCTTGTGTGTGGTTTCTTCAATAAAAACCTAGGGTGCATCTCGGCCCCTTGTTAAAAACATCACTATTCCATGAATTATATCTTATCTCATATTTCTTCTTCACCATCTCCTCGCGGCCCTGCCATCCCACCTTTTTTGTTGGGGCTCCCACAATTTCCATGGTTGGGTGCCTCCACTCTTTCCACTCTTGATCTTCATGCTGGGGACGCCATGCTAGCCAACACAACCATGAGTTGCTAGTCGCCCGAGGATGTAAGTAAGGGCTTGAGATATCTAGCCAGATCTAGGATTAACGATGTCACACTTGGCCATACATTTCCTATAACTTGTCTAAAGTAGTTCGATAAATTATAGCCATGTGTTGGCATGCTTAAGAAAATCTTGCATACTCACTTCGGTTAATAATAATAAAATATATAGGATTTTTTGTGTTCTTCCCTTTATGTCTTTGTGTTCGAGCCACCTTAAATTGCCTTGCACGAGCTTTCGATGGGCCCGTCTCCAAAGACCGAGCCCAACAGCTACATCCAACACTTCATGCGTGCAGTGAATTTATGCGAGTGCGCAAACTCAACTTAGCCAACCGACATTCATGCGTGGCTAGTGTGAGCTGCGGCCAAAATAATGAGCGAACGACTCCAGCTAAAAAGACCATCTAGAGAAACCAACAGGTGTTGGCTCAAAAATGTAACTTCTATTTCAAAAAACATATTCACACATTTTGAAAAGTTCACATACTAGAAAAAAAATCATGAATTTCAAAATTTCTCATGAATTTGCAAAGAAATCATGTATTGAAAATTGTTCATGGTTTTTTTAAAAAAATTCACAATTTTAAAACTTTTGCAATTTAAAAAATGATGAGTTTGATAATGTTTACAAATTAAAAAAAAATTCATGCATTCAAAAACTGTTCATTAATTTTGAAATGAAAAAAGAAAAAGAAAAAAGGAAAATGGAAAATAAAAAAGTAGAAATAAGCGGCAGGGAGAAAAAGAACAAAACCGGTAGAAAAACCGAACACATAAATGCAAAAAGCAAAAAAAATTGGAATCATCTAGAAACTTTTAAAACTGAAATAGCAGAAGGGTTGCAAGGGCTGGCCCAATGGGGGAACATTGTGAGCGATGTGCACAAAGATTGAGGTAATCTACATCATCGCTCACGAAGATTGAAGTAATCGATGTTGACCCCTAAAAAACCTAAATGATAAGTGCCACAGTAAGGTGCGTGGCAGTTCAGCCCTGACGTTTTTCAATGGCAATTTCAGTCATGCAATGATGACAAATTCCAGTGACACATGGCAAGTTTCTAACAAAATAAATTGAAACACGAAAGTTGGCATACTTGCCATCTAAAGGTGTCATCCTCACGTAACTAAACTTGCTGTAGAAAACGTTTGGAGTTGCCATGTGCTTGTACCTGACGTTTGACACTTGTTAGGGTCAAAAAAAACTTAATCGATGATAAGAGCTCCTAGTCAGCGCCTTATGCGCTGGCTAGCGACCTGGCCCTCACAGCCTCACTAAGATGAGCTGGCCCACCAAACGCGATCAACAAGCATGCTCAGGGTCGTCTCCCCAAGCTCGCTCCTTCTACTCGTTGATCATTTGGAGGTGGATTTTTCAAAAAATAAACGAAAGAATGAAAATCTAAAAAATTGGCATTTGAATTTTTTCACAATTTTTAAAAAAGTTCACAAATTTGTAAAGTTTCACGAATTTGAATGAAATCATATTTTTTCTAGAAGTTTATGTAAAAAGGTTCATAAATTTAAAGAAAGTTCATGGATTTCAGAAAAATTACATGGATTTCAAAACATGTTCACAGATTAAAAAAGTTCACAAAATGATTATGTTTTTGCGAATTTAAGAAAAAATCATGAATTGTAAAAACAAAAGTTAACATGAAGCTTTGTAGGGATAGAAAAAAAGTTTGTGATTTTGAAAAAAAAATCCTAATTTAAAAGAGTAGTGAATTTGAAATAGGTTCATAAATTCTAAAAATATTCATGTATTTGAAAAACATTTCACAAAATTGTAAACAATTTGTGAATTTGAAAAAAACCATGAATAAAAAATTATTAATTAGGAAAAAGATCATAAAAAAGAAAAGTGGAAAGGAAAATGAATGCAAAAAATACATAGGGAAAACCCTAGTTCAAAAATCTAGAAATTTCACAAAACCGTTTGGAAGATTCACCTAACATTTTTTTACGGGAAGAAGCTTCACCTAACTAGATCGTGCAAAACCTTCGCAACCTACATTGGCCGGCTCTTTCCAACGGCTGTACTGGGACGGTGTGCGCCATGTAACAGATAAGCCTATAAATGGCGAGAGCTCCT
>NC_057812.1:72045770-72048660 GCF_018294505.1 Triticum aestivum | reverse complement strand
AGGTTTTTGTTCGCTCATTTCACGTGGTTGACCTGGTCGTTCTTGACGGGTTCAGTTGACCTGGACAAGTGTTGACCGTTTTTTTTATTTAGGAAAAAGTTCACATAACTGGAAAAAGTTCAAAAATTTATTTATTTGAGAAAATTCAGAACATGTTCGTAAATTCTAAAAAAAGTGCACAAATTTAAAAAGTCCAGGAATTTGAAAAATTCACCAATTCGAAAAAAGTTCACAACGTCAAAAGGAGTTTATAAATTTGAAAACATTCCAAGGAAGTTCACGAATTAGAAAAAATATCGTGAATTCAAAAATGTTCCTGAATTCAAAAATGTTCTTTTTTAAATAAACTCATAAATTTGAAAATTGTTTGTGATTTTCAATAACTTCATAAAGTTTAAAATAAAAGTTCATGAAAATTAAATTTAAAAGGTGAAGGAAAAGAAAGAAACAAACAAAAAGCCTAGGCCGAAACTTTCCTAAATATTCGGCCTAGAAGCTTCTGGAAGCTTCCCAAAACCGAAAACAGTGCTCATACCACTTTTTTTTGCGGGTGTACAGTGCTCGTACAACGACATCTTACATGGGCCAGCCCATTTATGGTGACATGGGCACCTGTTTGCGGGATTACCTGTATTTGGCACATAAAACACCAAATAGGATTCCATATAAGTGACGCCCAAGCGCCAAATAGGAATTGGGATCAGTGATAAAAGCGTCGAGCAGAAAATTTCAGCTGCCCCGTCATGTGTACCTCAACTTTGGGCAAGCCCGGGAGCTGTCATATCGTGGTTTTCTTTGGTGGATCTACTCGGATCCGCTCTTCGTTTGTCTACGTCTGTGTGTCTTCAGGTTGGATCCTTTCGATCTAAGTGTCTTTTCATCAGAAGGCGTCCCAATAATTTGGAGGGTGAAAATCTCAATGAAAAAATAGATAAAAGTGGGTTTAGCGAGGTCAAAACTATAACTAGTGATGAGCCCATTCTTTTGGATTTCAAGGATTTTAATTATGATAATTGTTTTTTGATTGATTGTATTTCCTTGTTACAATCTATGCTTAATTCACCTCATGCTTATAATCAAAATAAAGCTTTTACTAAACATATCGTTAATGCCATGATGAAATCTTTTGAAGAAAAACTTGAGTTGGAAGTTTCAATCCCTAAAAAGCTTTATGATGAATGAGAACCTACTATTAAGATTAAAGATTATAAGTGCAATGCTTTGTGTGATTTGGGTGCTAGCGTTTCCACTATTCCAAAAACTTTATGTGATGTGCTAGGTTTCCACAAACTTGATGATTGTTCTTTAAATTTGCACTTAGCGGATTTCACTATTTAGAAACCTATGGGAATAATTAATGATGTTCTTATTATTGCAAATAGGAATTATGTGCCAGTAGATTTTATTGTACTTGATATAGATTGCAATCCTACATGCCCTATCATTCTTGGTAGAACTTCCCTTAGAACGATTAGTGCAATTATTGATATGAAAGAATCAAACATTAGATTTCAATTTCCGTTAAGGAAGGGCATGAGACACTTTCCAAGAAAGAAAATTAAGTTTCCATATGAATCTATTATGAGGCCACTTATGGATTGAATACCAAAAATGACAATACCTAGATCTATGCAATATGACTAGCTAGGGGCGTAAAACAATAACGCTTGTTGGGAGGCAACCTAATTTTATTTTTTGTTTTGGTTATGTTTTTCAATAAATATGCAATTATACTTCTATTATGATTATGTTTTAGTATTTTAGTTAGTGTTTGTGCCAAGTAAGACCTTTGGGATGATTTGAGTGATAGTTGATTTGATGTAATCTTCTTTTACAGTGCGTTTCATGAAATCCGATGAATTGCGGATTTATGATCAGATTATCTATGAATATTATTTGAGTCTTTTATGGACTCTTTTATGCATGATTAAGATAGCTTTGTATTTATCTCTGATCTATTCATTTGGTTTGACCAACTAGATTGATTTTTCTTGCCATGGGAGAGGTGCTTTGTAATGGGTTCAATCTTGCGATGCTTATTCCCAGTGACAGAAGGGGACATGCCACATATTTGTATTGTTTCCATTAAGGATAAAAAGGTGGAGTTTGTTCATATTGATTGGGTCTATCCCTCTACCTCATGTTATCTTGCTTAAGGCATTACTCCGTTCTTGTTAAATTAATACACTAGATGCATGTTAGATAGCGGTCGATGTGTGGAGTAATAGTAGTACATGCAGGCAGGAGTCGGTCTACTTGTCACTGACATGATTGTAGGGTAATGAGGCAAAAAAAAAAATTCCGACCTGCGCACCAGCCCAGGACCACTATGACGACTGTATACAAGGTTTGATCTTTTCGTTACCAACTCGTAGTGTAGCTGTGACGCCCGGGTAATCAAGCTACAGTAACCCTCTGCTAATGATGCCACATCACTTCGATTATTTTCGCTAATCTCGCGTTAGTTCGGAACCGATTTAAATTCATATTCAAAATCAAGCAAACAATAAACGTTTTCAAAAGTCAAAACTAAAATGTTCTAAATGTGACAAATAATTCATAAGTAATGTTGGTGGAGAAACCACATTTTTATAAAAGTTCTAAATGCATTTAATTAATTAAACAGTAGGTAAGACAAATACATAAATGCTTTGGTATTTTATAAAATACTAAACTATATTATTTGGGGGTTAAACCTTTTTGTGGTAGAGGTATAATTAGTGTTACTTTTTAAGGTACAACTTTTATGCTTTATAAAACTAGAATAAAATAAAACAGTAACAGAAAAGAAATAAAATAGAAAAACAAACTAACAAAAAAAAGGGAAAAAGAAACCCCCCAAACCCCCGGGCCAACCGACCCAGCTAGCCAACCGGCCGGCCCAGTCGGC
>NC_057812.1:72037667-72045418 GCF_018294505.1 Triticum aestivum | reverse complement strand
CCCCGACCCCCTCCTCGACCCCCGTTGCCCCGTCCTCTGCAACCCACGGTGAGGCCCTCGGCCTCCTCTTCCCCTCTCCGCCGCTCGTCGTGCTCCTCGCTACGACCCCGCCCCGTGCTGCTCTGCAGCGTGCGCGACGAGCCCACGCGCCGGTCGCCTTGGCCGTGCCCATGTTTCCCCCCCGCTCTGCTCCGCCTCCGGCCGCGACCAAGCTCGCATCCGCTTGGCCCGCCTTCCCTGCTCCCGTGGGCGACGAGCCTCCCCACCGGCTCCGGCGTGAGCCCCCCCCGCTGTTGCTAAGGCCACTGCAACCGCCGTGCGCACGCGTCGCCGCCCCTGGTGCCACTTCGCCCCTGGTGTTGGCGCCGTCGTCTCGCCCCCCGCCTCCGCCTCTGGCCCCGCAGGCCACCGCCACGCCGGCGGCCAGTTCTGCCACCCCGCGGCATCTCGGGTCTGCCCTGCGGGTGCAAACGCCCGGGCGCCCGCTGCCCGTGGCCCCGCTAGCGCCCGATCCACTAGGCCCCCTAGGGTCAATGACAGGAGGGCCCGCGCCCCAGAACGTTTTAGTTAAAAAAAAAGAAGAAGAGGGAATTAAAGAATTAAAAGAAAAATATAAAATAAAATATGATAATAAGTAATAAAAATAATTAATTAATTAATTAACTTAATTAATTCTGATTAAGATAAACGATTAAGATTAATTAACCTAATGATTAATTAACCTAATTAACTACTGTTAATTATCTAATTAATTAGTATGACAGTGGGGCCCACCCACTAATTAATTTTGATTAATTTAATTAAATTGTTAAATTAAAATTTGTCACTGACCAGTGGGGCCCACTGGTCAGGTTGACCAGTCAACCATGTTGACTGCTGACGCCAGCATGACATCATGCTGATGTCATAAATCTAATTTCGAATTTATTTAAATAGTTAATTAAATTCCAAAATTATTAAAATCCTTTAAAAATCATATCTTTTAATCCGTAACTCGGATTAAAATATTTTCAACATGAAAGTTGCTCAGAACGAAGAGATGAATCCGGATACGCAACCCGTTCGTCCGCCACACACCCCTAACATATCAAACTCGCAACTTTCCCCCTCCGGCTCCTCTGCCCGAAAACATGGAACACCGGGAATACTTTCCCGGATGTTTTCCCCCCTTCACCGGTATCACCTACTACCGCGTTAGGGCACACCGAATACCGCGTATCGCCTGGTTATATTTTGTGATGCTTTGTTTGCTCTGTATTCATTATTTCTTCCCCCTCTTCTCTCCGGTAGACTACGAGACCGACGCTGCTGCTGACCAGTTCGACTATGGAGTTGACGAGCCCTCTCTCTTGTCGGAGCAACCAGGCAAGCCCCCCCTTTGATCACCAGATATCGCCTATTCTCCTCTATACTGCTTGCATTAGAGTAGTGTAGCATGTTACTGCTTTCGTTAATCCTATCCTGATGCATAGCCTGACATTGTCGCTACATCTGTTGATACCTTACCTGCAATCCTAAATGCTTAGTATAGGATGCTAGTTTATCATCATTGGCCCTACATTCTTGTCAGTCTGCCTTGCTATACTATCGGGCCGTGATCACTTGGGAGGTGATCACGGGTATATACCATACATACATACATACTATACAGCTGGTGACTAAAGTCGGGTCAGCTCATTGAGTACCCGCAAGTGATTCTGACGAGGGGGCTGAAAGGACAGGTGGCTCCATCCCGGTAGAGGTGGGCCTGAGTTCCCGACGGCCCCCGACTATTACTTTGTGGCGGAGCGACAGGGCAGGTTGAGACCACCTAGGAGACAGGTGGGCCTGGCCCTGTTCGGCGTTCGCGGATACTTAACACGCTTAACGAGATCTTGGTATTTGATCTGAGTCGGCTACGAGCCTATACGCACTAACCATCTACGTGGGAGTAGTTATGGGTATCCCGACGTCGTGGTATCAGCCGAAGCACTTCAGACGTCAGCGACGGAGCGGCGCGCGCCGAATTGGACTGGAACGCCACTAGGCTAGGTCTGCTTTCGGCCGCCCACGCAACGTGCAGGTGTGCTCAGGGCGATGGGCCCAGACCCCTGCGCGCTTAGGTTTAGACCGGCGTGCTGGCCTCTCTGTTTTGCCTAGGTGGGGCTGCGACGTGTTGATCTTCCAAGGCCGGGCATGACCCAGGAAAGTGTGTCCGGCCAAATGGGATCGAGCGTGTTGGGCTATGTGGTGCACCCCTGCAGGGAAGTTAATCTATTCGAATAGCCGTGATCTTCGGTAACAGGACGACTTGGAGTTGTACCTTGACCTTATGACAACTAGAACCGGATACTTAATAAAACACACCCTTCCAAGTGCCAGATACAACCGGTGGTCGCTCTCCCTCAGGGATACGAGGAGGGGATCGCCGGGTAGGTTTATGCTATGAGATGCTACTTGGAGATGCTACTTGGAGGACTTCAATCTACTCTCTTATACTTGATGCAAGACGGAGGCTGCCAGAAGCGTAGTCTTCGACAGGATTAGCTATCCCCCTCTTATTCTGGCATTCTGCAGTTCAGTCCACTGATATGGCCTCCTTACACATATACCCATGCATATGTAGTGTAGTTCCTTGCTTGCGAGTACTTTGGATGAGTACTCACGGTTGCTTTCTCCCCCTTTTTCCCCTTTCCTTTCTTTCTGGTTGTCGCAACCAGATGCTGAAGTCCAGGAGCCAGACGCCACCGTCGACGACGACTACTACCCCGGAGGTGCCTACTACTACGTGCATCCCGCTGACGACGACCAGGAGTAGTTTAGGAGGATCTCAGGCAGGAGGCCTGCGCCTCTTTCGATCTGTATCCCAGTTTGTGCTAGCCTTCTTAAGGCAACTTGTTTAACTTATGTCTGTACTCAAATATTGTTGCTTCCGCTGACTCGTCTATGATCGAGCACTTGTATTCGAGCCCTCGAGGCCCCTGGCTTGTATTATGATGCTTGTATGACTTATTTTATTTGTAGAGTTGTGTTGTGATATCTTCCCGTGAGTCCCTGATCTTGATCGTACACATTTGCGTGCATGATTAGTGTACGATTAAATCGGGGGCGTCACAAGTTGGTATCAGAGCCAACTGCCTGTAGGAATCCCCCTTCCAACTCCTTGGCCGAAGTCGAGTCTAGACTTTACAAAACTTTTACTAACATGGCTGTGCGGCCCATGGGCCCACGTCGCCATTGGGTGGTACTAGGGTCTTTTACTCCTCGACCTTTACTCTGGGACTCTGAGCTCTCTTCTATTCGGGTTAAATGATTTCGCTAAAAACAAAACTAACTTTAGGTTCTCGCAAGTACTTTCTCCCAGAGAGCCACTTGTTACCGATGATCGCCTGCTGCACCAGAAGATTTCGAAGATACTCTCCGATTTTCTCTCGAGACCTTGTGCCTGTTGCTTTTGCAATTCTCGACCACCGATAAATCCGTATGGATAACTACTTACACTTGCCATTCATACGATCATCCCCCAGTGATCTTGTTATTACAAGATACCCCGAAGTTTTCTCTATTGATCCGAGAATACTTTGTGCCTACTGCCCAGCAGTTCCTTACTACATGAATACCCCCTCAAATAAATACTCGCACTTGTCGAGTATCCACTCATCCCCTGTTGTTCATGTGTTACACAAAATTCTTCAAAATACTATTCGATCTTCCGAGAATCCTCTGGAGCCTTTGGCTCTTGAAATTCTTGCTTGCTTGCATTATGGTTAATCCCATAAGTCTCGTAGTCATATTGACATTCCTTGTCATTATCATTTTGAGTCTGTTGACTCAATATGTTTGCGAATACCCGCAATCATCATTGATCCTTATAAATTACCTTTCCGGCTGAGCTGCCATTCTTTTAACTGGAATTGCTTCTCGACCAATCCAAGTGTCGTTGATTGTACCCTAAGGCTATTCAACTTATCCATCCCTAATCAGAGCATTGCTTCTGATCCCTTGATTTGGAAATCATAATTCCTTTGCATTTGACAATTGAGTTAGTCAGTTGTTTCTATAATCTGATCTCCTTGCAATCTTCTTCCTCTAGTTGAGTACCGATGCTCACGTCAGATCCCTTGTGAACCACCAGATCCTTTGTTGGATTTTATCTGACAACGCCCTTCATATTCAATAACCTTGTGAGCCCTTCCTCTGATACATAATGCCTTTGGTAAATTGTATCCTCTGCTCTCTTAACCATGCTCTGTCTTCGAGCTTGAGTTAATTACTTCTAAAGATTCTGGTATATGATTCTAAGATGCCCCGATGGGTTGAACCTATGCCTTCCTTAATAGATGTGAACTCGAAAGTTTTCATGAGTCGTACTCTTCTGGTATTTTGCCAGATAAAATTTCAAAACTACAACTTCATTGAGCGCGAGAAGTGAACGAAAGGTTGTGCATTGGAGAAGTGGGGGTCGACCTTGAACTTTGCGTTCATGCCCATGGACACGATGTACATCTTCTCATCGAAGCTTCTTTTAAAATCAATTATTCCCTTGGTATAAGTTCATCTTATATCTGAGATCTGGCCTTTTTGCAATCGTGGTTCTGACCATGTTCTCCTTTAAATACCATTTCTCGTGCAAGTTTTAGCACTTGTCTTCTGTAGAGCAATACCCCGGTCCAACCTCTACTTTGATCTGTCATCGAGTATTACCCCCCTGGTATCTCGAGATTATCTTGGAACTGCATAACTTCTTATGAGTTCTTCATCAAGTGCTACCTTCCCACTGATTCCAATTTTTCACGGGCTCTGAGTTATTAAACACTCAAAGACACCGATAACTGGACCGAGTCCGCTCTACGGCTCAATAACTCTTCAGTAAGCTTCTATCAGTACGAGTTTGTACCCGATCACGCCATTCCTAGCCTGTTTGGCTATATCATTGTCGTGATGATCTTAACTGTGCAACCCGGCCCTTATTCTCGGAGCACCAATTTGCGACGATAGCTAAGCTTACGTCGATTTTCCTCGTCATACCCTTTCACCTTAAACAACAGGCTTGAGTTCGAGTTTGTGTCGTACCTATGGTTCCAATAACCTCTTGCTTCATCATTCTTTTGACTTGTTGTGATCGCGGATCGATTACATCTTCGTGGAATCTCTCGACAAATGTGTCATGATCACCATCTACATTCTGATGCTCTTCCAGGATATCAATTGAATTAATGATGAGAAATACCATCCTTGCCCTCGATGATTTGTGTTGTCATCGACCTCTTTATTGCGTTCCCTCCAACAAAAACTTGTTTGTGTTCTGTGTTATACCTCGAGTTCCTTGCTACCTAGCATTTGTTCTTCTTTACCATGGAGTATTACCATCTTTTATGTCAAGAAGGTCGTGAGGATTACTCCACCTCTTAAGAATTCTTGGTATGGTGATACTTCTCACCCTCACCATTCTTTCTTGGTACCCGTGTTGTTTCTAACCGGAATACCGACAATTGAACTATGAGGTGTGAATTCAAAACTTCTAGCAACCCCATTGCTTTGAAGTAATGGTCGAGTTTCATTCTAATTCTTTTGTTCGTCAAGTCACCACTCTAACATTGATCGTGCGACCCAACCCATATTCGGGCGCACCATTCAACCAATGTTTAATTATGTATGTTTTCCTCGAGCATATCCCATTATATTGTTTAATCTGACAGATGTTATCCCCTTATCCACATAATTGTGGAGATCCATCTTTTGGATACCTCGTTGAATTATCGCTGAGTCCATCAGCCACCTCATCATCCTCTCCTTGGGTTAATGATGAACTCTTGTTAACGGAAATCACTTCTTAGTTCATTTCCCGAGAATCTTACAGTGTCATCCCGTCAATTTGTGTTGCACCTTTCTTCTCAGGCACCCTGAGCCTGAGGTATCCTGACACCCCTCATATCTGAATCTCCATCAGATATGATGGTTGGGACAATTTTCCAAGAGTCTTGAAGTTGATCCTTTGATGACCCGGTAACATGATGTCATGCCTAGAACCCCCCCCGGCTGGAGGACCTATCACTATAGATTCCTTTTCAGCAAGGTTATCCATTCGTCCATGAGGAAATTGTAAGACTTATTCTACAAGTTATTCCTGATGGATCCTTCGTGTTTCCAAAGTCTGATCTTCACCTGAAGACCATGTCAATGCTATCTCGAAGCATGTCAATGGTACTCCGATTTTCAATAGGAACATTTGAAGCACGATGCTAACTTCTATTTATCACTTATCCTAACACCGTTGTATGGGTAATATCATGAGATTCCTTCCCCCTTACCTAAATGGTTTTCTACTTTATATCCTGTCATGGATATCATGCTCTGCTTGTCATTAGGAAGGATATACCCCTGAAATATGTGTTTAAACACATTTTCCTTTCCATTGTTCTGTTTAATCTGATGATCATATTTTCCTTCCATTGGTTTGTTTAGACCTTTGCTATGATCTATATGATATAAGCAGTAATAATCCACTGCTTGTGCAAACACCCCGATGTACAACTCTGTCAGTAAGACCCTGTTTTTATTGTTGATGACATTCCGGTAACCACCGATGGATGAGAACTTTGCCTATTGGTCCGCCTCGTTCAACGAGCAGGAAAATGGTTCTCTTCGTCCCTCGCCCTTGGTACCTATGCTGTTGCCGGCATGACCCTCAGACTCTCCTCTGACATGCCTGGCTAACATGATCGAGCAGATGTCACCAACCTTTCTACTTTTAACCACATGGTGGGCCCATAACCCACAGTTTCACAGGATCGAAATCTGACTCTCTTGTACACCCTGTTGTCAAAGTTATCCCTCGTGCTTGACTTTCTATGTAATTCACGGGCCACCCGCCTGTTGATCTATTCTGTATCGGACACAATACTTATTCCTGTTGCCCTGAACCCCATTCACACTCTGTTCCAGGCAATGAACGATTGCCTATTCGCTTGAAAATTCTTATTGCACCATCTTACTTTGCTCTCGATGTGTTTCGTTTGTTCAGCTCGAGAGATACTCATATGTTCATACTTGGGAAACCCCCAGAAGATTTTCCCTTATAAAATCCTATCGTTGTAGAAGCTGCACCTTACCTATTCATAAGTACGTTGGAGTTCCCAAAGAAAAGGATGCCGACTTCACCATGATGACCTGAAGCAAAGAAATGAAGACATCAACGGAAGGGATCAACCTCTTCGAAAGGGCAGCCAAGACCGAGAAGACTCATTAGGTTTTTCGCTACGAGCACCTTTCCCCCCTTAATCCACCGCTTAAATCTCGGGACGAGATTTCTTGTAGTGGAGGAGAATTGTGACGCCCGGGTAATCAAGCTACAGTAACCCTCTGCTAATGATGCCACATCACTTCGATTATTTTCGCTAATCTCGCGTTAGTTCGGAACCGATTTAAATTCATATTCAAAATCAAGCAAACAATAAACGTTTTCAAAAGTCAAAACTAAAATGTTCTAAATGTGACAAATAATTCATAAGTAATGTTGGTGGAGAAACCACATTTTTATAAAAGTTCTAAATGCATTTAATTAATTAAACAGTAGGTAAGACAAATACATAAATGCTTTGGTATTTTATAAAATACTAAACTATATTATTTGGGGGTTAAACCTTTTTGTGGTAGAGGTATAATTAGTGTTACTTTTTAAGGTACAACTTTTATGCTTTATAAAACTAGAATAAAATAAAACAGTAACAGAAAAGAAATAAAATAGAAAAACAAACTAACAAAAAAAAGGG
>NC_057812.1:72032651-72037440 GCF_018294505.1 Triticum aestivum | reverse complement strand
GGCCTGCTTCCTCCTCCCCACCGGCCTGCCTCTTCTTCGCCACGTCGTCCCCGACCCCCTCCTCGACCCCCATTGCCCCGTCCTCTGCAACCCACGGTGAGGCCCTCGGCCTCCTCTTCCCCTCTCCGCCGCTCGTCGTGCTCCTCGCTACGACCCCGCCCCGTGCTGCTCTGCAGCGTGCGCGACGAGCCCACGCGCCCGTCGCCTTGGCCGTGCCCATGTTTCCCCCCCGCTCTGCTCCGCCTCCGGCCGCGACCAAGCTCGCATCCGCTTGGCCCGCCTTCCCTGCTCCCGTGGGCGACGAGCCTCCCCACCGGCTCCGGCGTGAGCCCCCCCGCTGTTGCTAAGGCCACTGCAACCGCCGTGCGCACGCGTCGCCGCCCCTGGTGCCACTTCGCCCCTGGTGTTGGCGCCGTCGTCTCGCCCCCCCGCCTCCGCCTCTGGCCCCGCAGGCCACCGCCACGCCGGCGGCCAGTTCTGCCACCCCGCGGCGTCTCGGGTCTGCCCTGCGGGTGCAAACGCCCGGGCGCCCGCTGCCCGTGGCCCCGCTAGCGCCCGATCCACTAGGCCCCCTAGGGTCAATGACAGGAGGGCCCGCGCCCCAGAACGTTTTAGTTAAAAAAAAGAAGAAGAGGGAATTAAAGAATTAAAAGAAAAATATAAAATAAAATATGATAATAAGTAATAAAAATAATTAATTAATTAATTAACTTAATTAATTCTGATTAAGATAAACGATTAAGATTAATTAACCTAATGATTAATTAACCTAATTAACTACTGTTAATTATCTAATTAATTAGTATGACAGTGGGGCCCACCCACTAATTAATTTTGATTAATTTAATTAAATTGTTAAATTAAAATTTGTCACTGACCAGTGGGGCCCACTGGTCAGGTTGACCACTCAACCATGTTGACTGCTGACGCCAGCATGACATCATGCTGATGTCATAAATCTAATTTCGAATTTATTTAAATAGTTAATTAAATTCCAAAATTATTAAAATCCTTTAAAAATCATATCTTTTAATCCGTAACTCGGATTAAAATATTTTCAACATGAAAGTTGCTCAGAACGAAGAGACGAATCCGGATACGCAACCCGTTCGTCCGCCACACACCCCTAACATATCAAACTCGCAACTTTCCCCCTCCGGCTCCTCTGCCCGAAAACACGGAACACCGGGAATACTTTCCCGGATGTTTTCCCCCCTTCACCGGTATCACCTACTACCGCGTTAGGGCACACCGAATACCGCGTATCGCCTGGTTATATTTTGTGATGCTTTGTTTGCTCTGTATTCATTATTTCTTCCCCCTCTTCTCTCCGGTAGACTACGAGACCGACGCTGCTGCTGACCAGTTCGACTACGGAGTTGACGAGCCCTCTCTCTTGTCGGAGCAACCAGGCAAGCCCCCCCTTTGATCACCAGATATCGCCTATTCTCCTCTATACTGCTTGCATTAGAGTAGTGTAGCATGTTACTGCTTTCGTTAATCCTATCCTGATGCATAGCCTGACATTGTCGCTACATCTGTTGATACCTTACCTGCAATCCTAAATGCTTAGTATAGGATGCTAGTTTATCATCATTGGCCCTACATTCTTGTCAGTCTGCCTTGCTATACTATCGGGCCGTGATCACTTGGGAGGTGATCACGGGTATATACCATACATACATACATACTATACAGCTGGTGACTAAAGTCGGGTCAGCTCATTGAGTACCCGCAAGTGATTCTGACGAGGGGGCTGAAAGGACAGGTGGCTCCATCCCGGTAGAGGTGGGCCTGAGTTCCCGACGGCCCCCGACTGTTACTTTGTGGCGGAGCGACAGGGCAGGTTGAGACCACCTAGGAGACAGGTGGGCCTGGCCCTGTTCGGCGTTCGCGGATACTTAACACGCTTAACGAGATCTTGGTATTTGATCTGAGTCGGCTACGAGCCTATACGCACTAACCATCTACGTGGGAGTAGTTATGGGTATCCCGACGTCGTGGTATCAGCCGAAGCACTTCAGACGTCAGCGACGGAGCGGCGCGCGCCGAATTGGACTGGAACGCCACTAGGCTAGGTCTGCTTTCGGCCGCCCACGCAACGTGCAGGTGTGCTCAGGGCGATGGGCCCAGACCCCTGCGCGCTTAGGTTTAGACCGGCGTGCTGGCCTCTCTGTTTTTCCTAGGTGGGGCTGCGACGTGTTGATCTTCCGAGGCCGGGCATGACCCAGGAAAGTGTGTCCGGCCAAATGGGATCGAGCGTGTTGGGCTATGTGGTGCACCCCTGCAGGGAAGTTAATCTATTCGAATAGCCGTGATCTTCGGTAACAGGACGACTTGGAGTTGTACCTTGACCTTATGACAACTAGAACCGGATACTTAATAAAACACACCCTTCCAAGTGCCAGATACAACCGGTGGTCGCTCTCCCTCAGGGATACGAGGAGGGGATCGCCGGGTAGGATTATGCTATGAGATGCTACTTGGAGATGCTACTTGGAGGACTTCAATCTACTCTCTTATACTTGATGCAAGACGGAGGCTGCCAGAAGCGTAGTCTTCGACAGGATTAGCTATCCCCCTCTTATTCTGGCATTCTGCAGTTCAGTCCACTGATATGGCCTCCTTACACATATACCCATGCATATGTAGTGTAGTTCCTTGCTTGCGAGTACTTTGGATGAGTACTCACGGTTGCTTTCTCCCCCTTTTTCCCCTTTCCTTTCTTTCTGGTTGTCGCAACCAGATGCTGGAGTCCAGGAGCCAGACGCCACCGTCGACGACGACTACTACCCCGGAGGTGCCTACTACTACGTGCAGCCCGCTGACGACGACCAGGAGTAGTTTAGGAGGATCCCAGGCAGGAGGCCTGCGCCTCTTTCGATCTGTATCCCAGTTTGTGCTAGCCTTCTTAAGGCAACTTGTTTAACTTATGTCTGTACTCAGATATTGTTGCTTCCGCTGACTCATCTATGATCGAGCACTTGTATTCGAGCCCTCGAGGCCCCTGGCTTGTATTATGATGCTTGTATGACTTATTTTATTTGTAGAGTTGTGTTGTGATATCTTCCCGTGAGTCCCTGATCTTGATCGTACACATTTGCGTGCATGATTAGTGTACGATTAAATCGGGGGCATCACAGTAGCGGAAGTAGAGTCGATGACGATCGGCGGTGCAGATCCCCGCAGTTAGGATTTACAACCTCCCAACTGCGAGGATGTACTCCCTCATCTGGCCCACGGACAGCCCTCCAGGAGGCGGTCAGACAGCCCCTCAGACGGTGTCGCGGACAACCCTTCGGGAGGACCCTCAAACTCAGAAGGTCACTCGGACAACCCTTCAGGAGGACTCACAAGACTCAGACCGTCACTTGGACAGCCCTTCGGGAGGCACTCTCAAAACAGCCCTTTAGGCACAAAGATCGAAACTATGACCTCTCTACAGAGTTGCACACATACCGTGTCATCTATCCGGCAGGGCATCACCATCCAGAACTAGTTCCCACCGGAACTCAGATAGCCTTTCGGCTCTAAGAAACTATTTCGCAGGGAGGGAGAGAGAAGCCAGATCATTGCAATGGCACTTGTATTTGAGAAAGAGTGAGTGTGGAGAGCTCCTCTCCACCTCTATTTATAGGAAAACCAAGGGTAGTGTGCCAGATGAAACACCCAAAGTTCCCATGCTTTATGTACTTCCTCCGTCCGGTAAAGAGTGTACATTTTGCTTCAAAATTTGTCCACAAAAGAGTGTACTTCTATCTTCCCAATGCACTTTAAAGTAGAAAAAAAATACTTCTCTCTCATCACACGGTAATCAAGACCAATACAAAAATCTACACATGGTCTTCTTAATTTCTACATGCACTTAGCTCATTGGCGGTTGATTAATTAAAGAGGAGAGAGATGATGGCTTGCACTTTTCCAATGTATTTTTTACTTCACTCCATAATTTGTTCTAAAATCTCTAGATGTACACTCTTCACCAGACGGAGGAAGTACATAAGGGCAAAATGGGGAGGCAAGTGGAGCACCAAATGGTGGGAAGCCCCATGGGTCCCCCCAAGGCCATGAATGAAAATGGCTGCCTCCTTGGGTGGCCCCACCACCTTTCCATGTTAGGAATCGTTGTATGGAAAACAATTTTTTTTCTATGCGCACACAATTATCTATCCATGGGGATGCATAGCAACGAGGGAGAGAGTGTGTCTATGTACCCTCGTAGACCGTAAGCGGAAGCATTTCTCAATGCGGTTGATGTAGTCGAACTTCTTCGCACTTCAACCTATCAAGTACCGAATGCACAACACCTCCGCATTCTTCACACGTTCAGCTCGGTGACGTCCCTCGCCTTCTTTATCTAGCAAGATGTCGAGGTAGTACATGATTTCCATCGGCACGATGGCATGGTGACGGTGATGGTCAAATGATCCTCGCAGGGCTTCACCTAAGAACTACAGAAATATGTCCGGGGGTGTAAACGGTGGAGGGGGGCGCCGCACACGGCTAAACAATTGTCTGGGGTGTGCTAGGCGCACCCCTCCTCATATATATAGGTGGGAGGGAGATGGGAGAGGCCAAGGGGCGCCCCAAGTTGGTCCGAATCCTACTTTGGCTCCTGCCCTTGGCCGCGCCCCCTGCCATGTTTGTCGAGGGGGAAGGAAACAGGGGGGAGAGGGAAGGAAGTGTGAATCCTAATCCACACTTACCTTTCAATTCTCCCCTTTCCTTCTCCCCCTTAGGCTGGCCCATATGGATGGTGCACCAGCCCTTTGTGGCTGGTGCATTTCCC
>NC_057812.1:72008091-72032397 GCF_018294505.1 Triticum aestivum | reverse complement strand
CTTCGGAACCCCTTCCGGTGACCCAATAACTACTGGTACCCCCGAAACACTTCCGGTGTCCGAATACCATCGTCCTATATATCAATCTTTGCCTATCGACCACTTCGAGACTCCTCGTCATGTCCGTGATCTCATCCGAGACTCCGAACAACATTCGATCACCAAATCACATAACTCATATAATACTATATCGTCATCGAACGTTAAGCGTGCGGACCCTACGGGTTCGAGAACTATGTAGACATGGCCAAGGCACCTCTTCGGTCAATAACCAATAGCGGAACATGGATGCCCATATTGGCTCCTACATATTCTATGAAGATCTTTATCGGTCGAACCGTTATGACAACATACATTATTCCCTTTGACCATCGGTATGTTACTTGCCCGAGATTCGATCATCGGTATCTTCATACCTAGTTCAATCTCATTACCAGCAAGTCTCTTTACTCATTCTGTAATACATTACCTCGTGACTAACTACTTAGTCATTTTCTTGCAAGCTTATGATGTCTATTATCGAGAGGGCCCAGTGAAGGAAATATGCCCTAGAGGCACTAATAATGTTGTTATTTATATTTCCTTATATCATGATAAATGTTTATTATTCATGCTAGAATTGTATTAACCGGAAACTTAATACATGTGTGAATACATAGACAAACAGAGTGTCACTAGTATGCCTCTACTTGACTAGCTCGTTAATCAAAGATGGTTAAGTTTCCTAGACATGGACAAAGAGTTGTCATTTGATGAACGGGATCACATCATTAGAGAATGATGTGATTGACTTGACCCATCCGTTAGCTTAGCACGATGATCATTTAGTTTACTGCTATTGCTTTCTCGATAACTTATAGATGTTCCTATGACTATGAGATTATGCAACTCCCGAATACCGGAGGAACACCTAGTTTGCTATCAAACGTCACAACATAACTGGGTGACTATAAATATGCTCTACAGGTGTCTCCGATGGTGTTTTTTGAGTTGGCATAGATCGAGATTAGGATTTGTCACTTTGTGTACCGGAGAGGTATCTCTAGGCCCTCTCGGTAATGCACATCACTATAAGCCTTGCAAGCAATGTAACTAATGAGTTAGTTATGGGATGTAGCATTACACAACGAGGAAAGAGACTTGTCAGTAACGAGATTGAACTAGGTATTGAGATACCGATGATTGAATCTCGGGCAAGTAACATACCGATGACAAAGGGAACAACGTATGTTCTATGCGGTTTGACTGATAAAGATCTTCGTAGAATATGTAGGAACCAATATGAGCATCCAGGTTCCGCCATTGGTTATTGACCGGAGATGAGTCTCGGTCATGTCTACATAGTTCTCGAATCCGTAGGGTCTGCACGCTTAACGTTCGATTACGATCGGTATTATGAGTTTATGTGTTTTGATGTACTGAAGCTTGTTCGGAGTCCCGGATGTGATCACAGGCACGACGAGGAGTCTCTAAATGGCCGAGACGTAAAGATCGATATATTGGATGACTATGTTTGGACATCGGAATGGTTTCGGGTGAGTTCGGGCATTTACCGGAGTACCGGGAGGTTACAGCAACCCCCCGGGAAGTATATGGGCCTTATTGGGCCATAGTGGGATAGAGGAGATGGAAGCCTAGGAGGGGGCGCGCTCCCCAAGCCCAATCCGAATTGGGTGGGGGGCCGGCCCCCCTTTCCTTCCTCCTTCCTCCCCCTTCCTTCCTCTCCTAGTCCAACTAGGGAAGGGGGGAATCCTACTCCCGGTGGGAGTAGGACTCCTCCAGGGCGCGCCATAGAGGGCCGACCCTCCCCCCTCCTCCACTCCTTTATATACGGGGAAGGGGGGCACCCCATAGACACACAAGTTGACAATTTTCTTAGCCGTGTGCGGTGCCCCCCTCCACCATAATCCACCTCAGTCATATCGTAGCGGTGCTTAGGCGAAGCCCTATTCCGGTAGCTTCATCATCACCGTCATCATGCCGTCGTGCTAACAAAACTCTCCCTCGACACTCAGCTGGATCTAGAGTTCATGGGACATCACCGAGCTGAACATGTGCAGATCGCGGAGGTGCCGTATGATGTCTACTACACAACCTTCTTCTTGTAGACGTTGTTGGGCCTCCAAGTGCAGAGGTTTGTAGGACAGTAGCAAATTTCCCTCCAGTGGATGACCTAAGGTTTATCAGTCCGTTGGAGGCATAGGATGAGGATGGTCTCTCTCAAGCAACCCTGCAACCAAATAACAAAGAGTCTCTTGTGTCCCCAACACACCCAATACAATGGTAAATTGTATAGGTGCACTAGTTCGGCGAAGAGATGGTGATACAAGTGGTATATGGATGGTAGATATGAGTATTTGTAATCTGAAATTATAAAAACAACAAGGTAACTAATAATAAATGTGAGCGTAAACGGTATTGCAATGATAGTAAACAAGGCCTAGGGTTCATACTTTCACTAGTGCAAGTTCCCTCAACAATAATAACATAATTGGATCATATAACTATCCCTCAACATGCAACAAAGAGTCACTCCAAAGTCACTAATAGCGGAGAACAAACGAAGAGATTATGGTAGGGTACGAAACCATCTCAAAGTTATTCTTTCCAATCAATCCGTTGGGCTATTCCTATAAGTGTCACAAACAGCCCTAGAGTTCGTACTAGAATAACACCTTAAGACACAAATCAACCAAAACCCTAATGTCACCTCAAGTATCCGTGGGTATGATTATACGATATGCATCACACAATCTCAGATTCATCTATTCAACCAACACATAGAACCTCAAAGAGTGCCCCAAAGTTTCTACCGGAGAATCACGACGAAAACGTGTGCCAACCCCTATGCATAGGTTCATGGGCGGAACCCGCAAGTTGATCACCAAAACATACATCAAGTGAATCACGTGATATCCCATTGTCACCATAGATACGCACGGCAAGACATACATCAAGTGTTCTCAAATCTTTAAAGACTCAATCCGATAAGATAACTTCAAAGGGGAAACTCAATCCATTACAAGAGAGTAGAGGGGGGAGAAAACATCATAAGATCCAACTATAATAGCAAAGCTCGCGATACATCAAGATCGTATCACCTCAAGAACACGAGAGAGAGAGAGAGATCAAACACATAGCTACTGGTACATACTGTTGGTGTACAAAAAGATGGGTACACTTTTTGTACCCCTATAACTGTGCACGGGCAGTCTGAGCCACGGGCACCTCCACACCAAGCAAGGCAAGGGAGGTGAGCCAGGGTAAGACCGAAGCTCAAGAGAACTAGAACGACGCCAAGGCCAAGACAACGAAGAGCAAAGGGGACGAAGCGGACTCCCCCGGCAAGATCCTTGCCGGGAGACAGTTCTAGCAGCCCTAACAAGACCCTTGCCGCGGCGACTCGTCCCGCGCCTACGGAGCAAGTCACCCTTAAGTCCACTGCCCCCAAAGGGCAAGGATTCGGGAGACATCCCCGTGGCGGCATGCAGATCTTTGTGAAGACATTCAAGATCAGATATGCACTAAGGAGACGACAACCCTTGGCGGGATCCCAGCCGAGGAAGACCACAAGGCCCCCGGCAAGCGCCTTGCCGGGGATGACAGCAGGCGCCTCGGCAATACCCTTGCCGGGGCTCTGGCAAGGCCCTTACCGAGGACACCCGCAGGGCCACCATCAGGCCCACGCCGACTAAACCTCCACAACCGCATGCATGCAGCTGCCGACCCAACCAGCTGGGCAGGCACCTGCGTGGCGGCATGCAGATCTTCGTGAAGACCCACCACTGCGCCACCTCAGCTGCCTGCCTACCTACATGGCATCTCAGGCATCGCTGGCCAGGGCGCGTGTCGACACAAGAAGGAGCGGCGACGGACGAGACATATCTCTCCCCCGTCCCCGATAAAGCAAGGACACCTAAGCAAGACGCATTAAATGCGCCTTGTCATGTAATGCGAGGGATAACCTCGCATCACTATACCCTTTCCACCTCCTGTGTGCCACTGTGGCAACCCCTTTTTCTATAAAAGGAGGCCCGAGGCGACCAGGAGAAGGATTCGGCTTTTTGGAGCTCCTCACGCCCCATAGCTAGCTCAAGAACATAGATATACAATCCACCAAAGCAGGAGTAGGGTTTTACGCATCCTCGCAGCCCGAACCTAGATAAATGAACTGTGTGCTACCTGTTAGATCCGCTCTTCCCACGACCCCGCGCCCCGCTAACCGTAGTAGGGATTCTTGTGATCCCATAGGTGTCATTCCCACCGACATCTTTGGCGCGGCAGGTAGGGGGGCGCAGTTGTGAGAATCGGCTTTAGCAGTTAGTTCGGTGCTTCTTCATCATCATGGCGCCCAAGAAGAAGACGACGGTGGCGGTTGGCCAGTCGGAAGCCGGACAGCCCGTCCCGACGCGGGCGAGCAGCGGACCGGTCGCAGAAAGGACCCGGGGAGCTGCTCGCGAACACCAACACCATCCCAGCAGCCGGAGTTTGGGAGGCGGCGCAAGGGCCTCCAAGACTCCCACGCCGGCGCCAACAGCGCGCTCCTCCCAGGCAGCGCGCGACGAATGGCGTAATCACGCTGAAGATCCCGGGCGTCGCCGCGGGAAGAGCCCCGAGCGCCACTCCCGGGACGTAGAAGACCTGCCCACTCGCCGAGGCGCTGGTGAAAACGGCATGCGATCGCGGGGTCATGATAGAGCTCCTTCTAACATGGTCAGAAGTCGAAGCGCGTCGCGATCCGTGCAGGTTTCGCCGCCACCGATGCCAGCAGAGGCCCTGGCGCGCGCGCAGTTGCTCCTCGACTTTCCTCCCACTACGGGGAAACTCGACGAATGGAGAGCCACTATCCGAAGCCTTGTTGCGGTGGCCAACAAAGACGAACCAAGCCCGGTGGGGCCCCCGGGTCGATGCTCCGATGGAGTCCCGCGGACCAGTGGCGGAAAAGCCGGCGGCGGTGCGACCACGGTGCATTCACCTCTTCCCCATCCAGTCCCGCGGATGCTGGCTCGTCGCGACGTCGCAGGCGACGCCATCTCCATAGCATCGTCTGACCCGCGGACCCACTGTGACCATCGCCAAGTTCTTCGGGAACGAGCCCATGAAGACGCTCGAACCACTATCGAGCGCCGGCGCGGAGCGCGCCACCAGTCAGACAGGCGAGCAGGGCCTGCTGTGAACCACCCGACCCCGGAGAGCCCTGGAGGCCTACCTTACGAGGTAGGCTGTCCGGCTTTTACCCGTGAGCTGTGGCAGTTCCAGTGGCCCACTCACCGCACCTTCAAACCTGACATTGGCGAAAAGTACAATGGCAAGACTCACCCGTCTGAGTTCCTCAGCATCTACACCATCGCGATGCAAGCCGCCGGAGCCCGCGATGATAAGGTGCTTGCGAATTACTTTCCATTGGCTCTTAAACCCAACGCCATGTCGTGGTTGATGCACTTGTCGATAGACTCTATTTCCTCCTGGTCGGATTTGTGCCATGAGTTTGTGGGCGCCTTTACTGGAGGTCACCAAGCTCATGGCCAAGCAAGCGACCTACATGTCATTCCCCAGAAGGGAGGCGAGAGTCTACGCAAGTATATACAGAGGTTCAGCCGGGTACAGTACAATATCCCTGATGTTCACCCTGCCGCCATCATCAGCGCGTTCCATCAAAACGTGCGTAACCGCAAGATGTGCGAAGAGCTGGCAATGAACAAGGTGAAAGATGTGGCAGAACTCTATGTTCTTGCTGACAAATGTTCCCGAGCTGAAGAGGGAAGGAAGTACCCCGGCGAAGATGCCGGCGTGGAAACCGACTCCTCAGATGAGGATACTGCCGCCCCGGCGAAGCAAGGCCGACGCCGCAACAGGAAGCGCAAAGGTAAAGCTGTGCTTGCCGTCGAGGGATCTGACGATGCCGGCTCCGCCAAGAAAACCAAGGCAGATGACCCCGACAAGGAAATTGCCGAATGTGTCGCCTGCCGGGCCATGGCGGTTGCCGAGAAGCCAGGAAACTCCGACAAGCAATACTACAAGATCCATCACACCAAAGGCCATGATCTCCAGAACTGCCGACAGGTTGAGCTCCTTGCTGAGAAGCAGAGGGCTAAATATGAGAGGCGGGACAAGGAGAAAGGCCAGGACGGTGCTGAGGGGTCCGGCAAGAAGCATGGCGGCCAGGCGGGCCGTCGCGGCAAAGATAAACAGCAGGAGAGGCCCACCCGGGGCCGTGACAAAAAGCCAGAAGACGATGATCACGAAGAGGACGATGAGTCTGGTGACCAAGAATTTCAAAAAGCTACAGAGGCCATGTGCGTCGATGGCGGCGCCTCGCTGCATACCTTTCACCGCCAACTTAAACAGTGGGCGCGTGAGATTACAGCGGCGGAACCGTCGTTTGATGCCCAAAGGCCGCTGAACTGGTCCAGCACACCTATCATTTTTGACACCGAGGATCACCCTGATCGCACTACTGCAGTTGGGTGCTTTCCATTGTTGATTTCACCAACAATACGCAACCTCAAGGTGACAAAGATGCTAGTCGATGGCGGGGCCGGTCTGAACTTAATCTCGCCTGCCGTGATCAAGAAATTGCAGATTTATGATGAAGACCTCGAAGAGACGGGCACGTTTCAGGGGGTCAACCCAGGAAGAAGTTAACCAAAGGGGAAGGTCACGCTGCCCGTGACCTTTGGAAGTGATCTGAACTACAGGACAGAAAGGATCGTGTTCGATGTTGCCAAGATCCCCTTGCCCTACAACAGGATCCTTGGCCGCCCAGTGCTGGCCAAGTTCATGGCGGCGTCACATTACGCCTACAACACCCTGAAGATGCCAGGACCTGTGACGGTCATCACCATCCCCTCCGATAAGAAGGATGCGCTAATTTGCGCTAACCAACTCTACCAACAAGCAGTTGCAGCAGCCGCCACTGCTAAGGCGCTTGCTCCTGCCGCTGGAGCCCCGGGAAGGCAAAAGAAGAAGACCGGTGAGACCTCAGGCACCCACTCCGGCAAGCGCACCTCTTCGGAGTGTAGCGCTCCCATAGAGGACGTGCCAGAGAGCTCCGCCGACAGAAACAAGAAGTCCAGGGCCACACTGCCGGGAACCAAGAAGGTTTCTGTCAAGGAGGACGGCACGGGAGGAGCTTTTACCATAAGCTCCACCCTTGACGACAAATAGGAAGACGCGCTCGTCACCTTACTGCGGGCGAATGTCGATGTGTTTGCATGGCAAGCATCCGACATCCCCGGTGTTCCCAGGGAGGTGATTGAGCACCACCTTGCTATCTGTCCTCATGAGCGGCCCGTCAAGCAGAAGGTCAGAAAGCAAGCTTTGGAACAACAAGAGTTCATCACAGAGGAGATCCGGAAAATGGAAGCAATGGATTTGGTAAGAGGAGTGCTCCATCCAACGTGGTTGGCCAATCCGGTGGTAGTGCACAAGGCAAATGGGAAGTGGAGGCTGTGTATTGATTACACAGATATGAATAAGGCTTGTCCCAAAGACCCCTTCCCGTTGCCGCGCATCGACCAGATTGTTGACTCCACAGCTAGGTGTGATCTGTTGTCATTCCTCGATGCCTACTCCGGCTACCACCAGATCTTCATGACAAGGGAAGATGGAGAGAAAACGGCATTCATCACCCCATGTGGTACGTATTGCTTTGTACGGATGCCTTTCGGGTTGAAGAGTGCTGGTTCAACGTTTGCAAGGGCGGTCCAGATTGGTTTTGAACCCCAGCTCCATAGAAATATGGAAGCTTATATGGATGATATAGTGGTCAAAACCAAGAACAGGGCAACCCTCATATCAGATTTACAAGAAACATTTGCAAACCTACACAAGATCAATCTCAAGCTGAACCCTGAGGAGTGCATCTTCGGCGTCCCGTCTGGCAAGCTTCTCGGGTTCTTCGTGTCACAGCGTGGGATAGAGGCCAATCCGGACAGGATCAAAGCTATAGAGCAGATTGAAGCGCCCAAGCGAGTCAAGGATGTGCGTCGGCTTGCTGGGTGCGTTACCGCCATGAGCAGGTTCATTTCCAAGTCCGCCGAGTGCGCCCTTCCCTTTTTCAAGATTTTGAAAAAGGCGGGCCCGATGGAGTGGACGCCAAAAGCCGAAGCAGCATTGCAAGATTTGAGGAGGTACCTCTCCTCCGCGCCAATACTAGTTGCGCCTAGGCCACAGGAACCGTTGCTGCTGTACCTGGCGGCAACGAACCAGGTGGTCAGCGCCGCACTAGTGGCACAGAGAGAAATTGATGATGAGGTAATAGCAGCGACGGAGCCCGATGCCACCGATGCTGAGACAACGCAGCCGGTTGGAGTGCCGCCAAGGAAGAAGATGATGCAGCACCCGGTCTACTTTGTTAGCTCCCTTCTGCAGGGGGCTAGATCAAGGTACTCCGGTGTGCAGAAACTACTCTTCGGCCTTCTTATGGCCTCGAGGAAGCTGCATCACTACTTCCAGGCGCACGAAATCACTGTCGTCACTCGCCTCCCTCTGCAACGGATATTGCACAATCCAGACGCAACGGGAAGGATCATATAGTGGGCACCGGAACTGTCCAGCTTTGGCCTCAAGTTTGAGAGTACCTCGACGATTCAAAGACGAGTCCTGGCGGAGTTCGTTGCGGAATGGACCACGACGCCTGACGAAGAAACTCAAGAGACTGCTCTCCCCGGCAAGGAGGCAAGTTGCGACTGGATCATGTACTTTGATGGAGCTTTCTCCTTACAGGGCGTCGGGGCTGGCGTACTGCTTGTCGCGCCCACCGGAGAGCACCTCAAGTATGTGATCCAGATGCACTTCCCCAGGGAGGTGTCAACAAACAATACGGCTGAGTACGAAGGGCTTCTTGCCGGTCTTAGGATCGCGACGGACCTCGGAATCAAGAAACTCGTCGTCAGAGGCGACTCGCAACTTGTCGTCAAGCAAGTCAACAAGGATTACCAGAGCCCGTTGATGAAGGCCTACGTCCATGAAGTGAGAAAGCTGGAAGAGCGTTTTGATGGTATACAGACAGAATACGTTCCCCGAGCGGAGAATGATATCGCCGATTACCTGTCAAAACACGCTGCCCTCAAGTTACCTGTGGAACCAGGTACCTTTGTGCTTCAGCTAACTCAGCCATCCGTTGATCCATCAACAGAGCAAAACAAGAGGAGGAAATCAGGGCCCGCAAGTACTTTCCCACCGAGCTCCCCGGAGCCGCCGGCAAGGATGTTGCCGGAGATACTGAGCCCACCACAGGACGGCTAGCTCCGGCGGAGCATCAAGCTCTTGCCGTCGAGACAGCCGCTCCTGTAGCGGAGGAAACGCCTTTAGTCCTCGCCGTCGAGCCCCAGGCTCCAGCATGGGCACATCATACCGTCCGATTCCTCCAAACTGGGGTACTTCCTGAAGAGCAGGAAGAAGCGGAAAAAGTAGCCCGTCGATCTGCTATGTACCAGTTTGTCGATGACGTCCTGTACAAAAAGAGGTCGAACGGTGTGAAATTGAAGTGTATCCCTCAAGAGGAAGGACTGGGGTTGTTGGCAGAGATACATGGAGGCATATGTGGATCCCACATAGGGTCAAGAGCCCTTGCCGGCAAGGCATTTCGGCAAGGTTTCTTCTGGCCCACTGCCCTCCAAGATGCGATGACAGTAGTCACCAGGTGTGAAGCGTGTCAGTTCCATTCAAAGAAAATTCATCAGCCAGCTCAAGCCCTTCAAACCATTCCTCTCTCCTGGCCCTTCTTGGTCTGGGGGCTCGACATACTGGGCCCTTTCCCCCGCGCTGTCGGGGGCTTTGAGTACTTGTACATCGCAATCGACAAGTTCACAAAGTGGCCAGAAGTGGAAGCAGTGAGGAAGGTCACAACTCAGTCAGCCATCAAATTCTTCAAGGGACTAGTGTGCCATTTTGGTGTACCCAACAGGGTCATCACTGACAACGGTACACAGTTCACAAGCCGCACCTTCATGCAATATACCCAAGACCTCGACAGCAAAGTCTGTTTTGCTTCCGTTGCTCACCCACGAAACAATGGTCAAGCTGAGAGGGCAAACGCTGAAGTACTGCGAGGCTTAAGGACAAAGACCTTTGCCAGGCTGCACAAGAGTGGAAGGCGCTAGATTGATGAATTGTCGGCGGTTCTTTGGTCAATCAGAACGACACCAAATCGAGCCACTGGCTAGACACCCTTTGCTCTGGTATACGGGGCAGAAGCAGTTCTCCCCATAGAACTCATATACGGGTCACCTCGAGTACTCGCTTATGACGAGCTTGAGCAAGAGCAATTGCGACAAGATGACGCAACGCTCCTTGAGGAAGATTGTCTTCGGGCGGCTGTGAGAGCAGCGGGCTACCAGCAAGCCTTGCACCGCTACCATAGCCGCAAGGTTCATGCCCGAAGCTTTGAGGAAAGTGACCTTGTTCTTCGGCGCGTTCAATCAGCCAAGAATTCCAACAAGTTGACACCAAAGTGGGAAGGCCCTTATCGGGTAATATGAGTCACCAGGCCCGGCGCAGTCCGTCTGGAGACCGAAGATGCCGTTCCGGTGAGTAACTCCTAGAACATTGAGCATCTTCGCAAGTTTTACCCGTGGGGCGCGGCTTGCCGGGCCCCCGGCAAGCCACCTTTTGTACGAGCCTTGTCGATGACGCATGTAACCCTCTGTACAAAGCCAGGCGCAGATCCTGAGCATAAATGAATGAAGCGCTGGCGCCCTAAGTAATAGCATACATGCTAGGTCGAGTCTTGTCCTTGGTTAGGGTTGATAGTGCTTAGCGGCAACTAACCCCTAGCTTAGAGGTCGAGTGTGTGTCTCTTTGTCTTTCTTTTGTCTTCTTTGGTTCACAGGACACACAGATATCCGTGTCGAACCACTTGGGGAGAAAAAAGAGAGGAACAGACCAGCATCTAGCCCCCGGCAAGCCAGTATTGCCGGGGGCTGCAAGAGCAAAGATTCACCCATGGTGAACCAGGGTTGCCGGGGACTGCAGCTTCAGATAAGTTCTTCATCCCTTATCATGCATTCCATTATGGACTGAGGTATGTGAAACCTCGTTTTCCCCTAAGCTACCGTGCTCCCATAACTCTAGGCCCTAGGGCTCGTTCCTGGGGCCAAGTTTGGTCGTAGTCGCGGCAGCGAAAGGATGAAACAAGGAGCCTGAACCCGCCTCATCCCTGCCTCCGCCAAAGGCGTGAGGAAGGTCGAGCGAAGTGGGGAGACGGCAAGGCCTGTTGTCGGGCAAGGAAATGTTTATCTTGAAGATATCAAGGATTTACTCCTTGTCGTGGGTTCCACCCGCAAACAAATGGCCCAACAAGCATCCCTTTTTCATTAAAAAAACATTCCACTCAGGTACAGTCCATAGGGAATGAAAAACATGAATGATGGGATTACAAGTTTTAAATCCAACAAAGGCCCGAAGGCTTACAAACTAAAAAGAGATAAGGTGCCCGTAATCCCTTTCTTGTCCCTCTCCTGAGGAGGCAGGTCAAGGAGGCGAAAGGGACAAAAGGAGTGCCTAGGCGAGCTACGGGTGGCAGAAGACACCAAGAGAACATCTTGGTGGCCGTCCAAAGGCTAGATGGTGATGGCGGCGCCGGAAGCAGAGCTCGAAGACGAGGCGGCAGGATGTCAGCATGTGTCGAAGGCGTCGGTGCCCGCGTACTGCGACTTGACGGCCTTGCCGCCCACCCTCTCCCTTTTCCACAGCCTCCCAACGCCAGCCGCCCAAGGAGACGACCCCGAGAAGTTCAGGGAGCCGGCGACGCGGATGATGGGGTCGCCGGTGCCGCACGGAGCGGCACCCAACACTTAATCGGACCCGTCATCCTGCCGCCTACTACCCTCGTGGTCGCTGCCGCTGTCCTCCTCGTCACTCCCGCCCGAGGAGGAGTCTTCACTATCAGAAGAGCTCTCCACGCAGCACCTTGCACGGGTACCAAAGCACTCGAAGACCTTGACGGAGAGAAGGCCACCCTCCATCAGTTTAAAATGGAGAGTGAGCCCCTCCGTCAAGCGGTGGATATGAGCAGACGTCTTCCATCCCCGATGAAGATACATCACGTGAGGGGCGGGGAAGTTGACGCAGACCTGCGTGCCACTGATCCCACAGCCCCTCATGTGCAGCCGCAACGATTCCGGCGCATCCATCTCCATCTCCCGCGCAAATGGAGTCGGGAGACGAAGGCGACGGCGTGGTGGCCGGCGCAGCCTGACGAAGAACTCACAAGGGTCATCCCCAACATGGCCCTCCATTGGAGGAGCTGCTGGCGGAGGCGAGGCCGGCGCGCCGCCCCGTCCTCCTCTTCCCCGAGCGCCCCGGCCTCGCCCACGGCCTCGCCCCCTCCCCCTTCCCCTCGCAGCTGGCTCTGCCACCGCAGGCAGGGGAAGGAGGGACACGTTGTCGAGCGGCGACCCTCACGGCCACTGTTGAAGGACCGGGATTCCCTCTCTCCATGACAGATGTAAGGGAGGAGCAGAAGCTGAAGGAAGAAGAAGATGAAAGAATGCGGGATGCCATCCCCCTCCTGCTCTTTATAAAGGATCGGGGTTGGGGCTCGGCCGCCCCGCTCGGCCGATCAAGATACGGAAGGCGCAGGGAGACAGGACCGACCCGCCGCCCCAACCAGTGATGGCCCAGTTTCCCGCCTCCACCGTTTGCCACCCCAGGCGCATGGGAGACACGTGGCGGACGTGCAGAACCGAGGGGACGGGTGAGACGACCACTCCCCACCCCGTGATCATGGGGAGTGGACGCCTTGAAGACTGCGCCTCAGCCCCATTCAGTAAATGGGCCGCGGCTCCACGCCTCCCTCCGTTTATGGGGAAGGCGCGAACCACCCCTTTACTATGATGTGACGCATGCCTGTGGGAACTAACCCCACGCATGCTGCCCACGTCACACGCACCTCCCCACGCCGCGCCATGCGCGGGAGTCGTGGGAAGCGCAGCGCGCGAAGAACCTTACCGCGGTAAAAACCGCCCCGCCTGCCCGCGCACCGTTTTTGGGCCTAGCCCAACAATGCGTTGCGCTTATGTGTGGCCCAGGCCCGGGGGCTCCTATTGGTGTACAAAAAGAGGGGTACACTTTTTGTACCCCTATAACTGTGCACGGGCAGTCTGAGCCACGGGCACCACCACACCAAGCAAGGCAAGGGAGGTGAGCCAGGGTAAGACCGAAGCTCAAGAGAACTAGAACGACGCCAAGGCCAAGACCACAAAGAGCAAAGGGGACAAAGCGGACTCCCCCAGCAAGATCCTTGCCGGGAGACAGTTCTAGCAGCCCCGGCAAGACCCTTGCCGCGGCGACTCGTCCCGCGCCTACGAAGCAAGTTACCCTTGAGTCCACTGTCCCCAAAGGGCAAGGATTCGGGAGACATCCCCGTGGCGGCATGTAGATCTTTGTGAAGACATTCAAGATCAGATACGCACTAAGGAGACGACAACCCTTGGCAGGATCCCAGCCGAGGAAGACCACAAGGCGCCCGGCAAGCGCCTTGCCGGGGATGACAGCAGGCGCCTCGGCAAGACCCTTGCCGGGGCCCCGTCAAGGCCCTTACCGAGGACACCCGCAGGGCCACCATCAAGCCCACGCCGACTTAACCTCCACCACCGCATGCATGCAGCTGCCGACCCAACCAGCTGGGCAGGCACCTGCGTGGCGGCATGCAGATCTTCGTGAAGACCCACCACTGCGCCACCTCAGCTGCCTGCCTACCTACGTGGCATCTCAGGCATCGCTGGCCAGGGCGCGTGTCGACACAAGAAGGAGCGGCGATGGACGAGACAGATCTCTCCCCCGTCCCTGATAAAGCAAGGACACCTAAGCAAGATGCATTAAATGCGCCTTGTCATGTAATGCGAGGGATAACCTCGCATCACTATACCCTTTCCACCTCCTATGTGCCATTGTGGCAACCCCTTTTTCTATAAAAGGAGGCCCGAGGCGACCAGGAGAAGGATTCGGCTTTTTGGAGCTCCTCACGCCCCATAGCTAGCTCAAGAACACAAATATACAATCCACCAAAGCAGGAGTAGGGTTTTACGCATCCTCGCGGCCTGAACCTGGATAAACGAACTGTGTGCTACCTGTTAGATCCGCTCTTCCCACGACCCCGCGCCCCGCTAACCGTAGTAGGGATTCTTGTGATCCCATAGGTGTCGTTCCCACCGACACATACCCTCAGCCCCGAGGGAGAACTACTCCCTCCTCGTCATGGAGAGCACCGGGATGATGAAGATGGCCACCAGAGAGGGATTCCCCCCTCCGGCACGGTGCTGGAACGGGTCTAGATTGGTTTTCGGTGGCTACACAGGCTTCTGGCGGCGGAACTCCCGATCTATTGTGCGCTTGGATGTTTTTAGGGTATATGGAGATATATAGGTGGAAGAAATACATCAGGGGGCCACGAGGGGCCCACGAGGGTGGAGGGCGCACCCAGGGGGTGGGCGCGCCCCCTACCTTGTGGCCTCCTTGTCGCTTCCTTGACGGGGACTCCAAGTCTCCCGGGTTGCTTTCCTTCCAAAAATAAGTTCTGTGAAGTTTCAGGTCAATTGGACTCCGTTTGATTTTCCTATTCCGCGATACTCTAAAACAAGGAAAAACAGAAACTGGCCCTAGGCTCTGGGTTAATAGGTTAGTCCCAAAAATAATATAAAAGTGTATAATAAAGCCCATAAACATCCAAAACAGAAGATAATATATCATGGAGCAATCAAAAATTATAGATACGTTGGAGACATATCACCGTACCTTCGGTGGTAGGATCGGTCGGATCGTGAAGACGTTTGACTACATCAACCGCGTTGTCATAACGCTTCCGCTTACGGTCTACGAGGGTACGTGGACAACACTCTCCCCTCTCGTTGCTATGCATCACCTAGATGGATCTTGCGTATGCGTAGGAAATTTTGAAATTACTGCGTTCTCCAACACCCAGAGATACCTCTCCGATACTTAGAGTGACAAATCCTAATCTCGATCTATGCCAACTCAACAAACACCTTCAGAGATACATGTAGAGCATATTTATAATCAACCAATTACGTTGTGCCATTTTACAGCACACAAGGCATTCCTCCGGTATCGGGGAGTTGCATAATCTCATAGTCGAAGGAATATGTATTTGACATGAAGAAAGCAATAGCAATAAAACTAAACGATCATTATGCTAAGCTAATGGATGGGTCCTGTCCATTACATCATTCTCCTAATGATGTGATCCCGTTATCAAATCACAACTCATGTCAATGGTTAGGAAACCTTAACCATCTTTGATCAACGAGCTAGTCAAGTAGAGGCTCACTAGGGACATGGTGTTTTTTTTGTATTCACAGATGTATTTAAGTTTCCGACCAATGCAATTCTAGCATGAATAATAAACCTTTATCATGAATAAGGAAATATAAAATAACAACTTTATTATTGCCTCTAGGGCATATTTCCTTTAGTCTCCCACTTGCACTAGAGTCAATAATCTATTTCACATCACCATGTGATTTAACACCCATAGTTCACATCGCCATGTGACCAACACCCAAAGAGTTTACTAGAGTCAATAATCTAGTTCACATCAACATGTGATTAACACCCAAAGAGTACGAAGGTGTGATCATGTTTTGCTTGTGAGAGTGGTTTAGTCAACGGATCTGTCACATTCAGATCCGTATGCATTTTGCAAATTTGTATGTCTACAATGCTCTGCATGGAGCTACTCTAGCTAATTGGTCCCACTTTCAATATGTATCCAGATCGGGACTTAGAGTTATCTAGATCGGTGTTAAAGCTTGCATTGACATAACTCTTTACGACGAACTCTTTACTACCTCCATAACCGAGAAACATTTCCTTAGTCTTCTTTAGGTACCTAAGGATAATTTTGACCGTTGTCCAGTGATCTACTCCTGGATCACTATTGTAACCCCTTGCCAGACTTATGACAAGGCACACAACATGTCTGGTACACATCATGACATACTTTATAGAACCTATGACTGAGGCATAGGGAATGACTTTTATTCTCTCTCTATATTCTGCCATGGTCAGGTTTTGTTCTTACTCAACTTCACACCTTGTAACGCAGGCAAGAACCCTTTCTTTGACTGACCCATTTTGAACTCCTTCAAAATCTTGTCAAGGTATGTACTCATTGAAAATCTTATCAAGCGTCTTGATCTATATCTATAGATCTTGATGCCTAATATGTAAGCAGCTTCACCGAGGTCTTTCATTGAATTTTTTTATTCAACTATCCTTTTATGCTATCCAGAAATTCTATATCATTTCCAATCAACAATATGTCATCCACATATAATATCAGAAATGCTACAGAGCTCCCACTCACTTTCTTGTAAATATGGGCTTCACCGAAAATCTATATAAAACCATATGCTTTGATCCCTCATCAAAGTGTATATTCCAACTTCGAGATGCTTGCACCAGTCCATAGATGGATCGCTGGAGTTCGCACACTTTGTTAGCACCTTTAGGATCGACAAAACCTTCTGGTTGCATCATATACAACTCTTCTTTAAGAAATCCATTACGCTTCGTTTGGATGTTTATATTCAGGCCTGGTATTGGGCATTGGCATTCATGTGGACCAAATATCCTCAATACCACCATTTGGGTGACCTTGGCATTCAACCATGGCATTCGGGTTCGATATCGAGGGACCCGTCCTGTCAGGGATATACCCCGCGGCGTAACCCGGCCGGAAGTATAACCCGGCCGGACTTGGCGATTCACCGGCGACCCGCACCGACCAGACGGTTTACAAGCAATCCGACTAAACTTTATGACTCACTGGTAACCCGGCGGGCGGGACAGACGGATGACAAGGACCAAGGCCCAGAAGGCTGGTTTATGTTAATGGTGGGCCGGTTTAAGAGAAAAGGTGTGAATAATATTACCCTTACAAGGAGTCAAGATCCAGACTTGTATCCGGTTTGTATTAGAAGATAGACTAGTCCTAATCCTAATAGGACTCCACATGTAACCCACCCCTTCAACATATATAAGGAGGGGCAGGGCTCCCCAAACGGGACAAGATTCACAAGTTTCACAAGTTGGACAAGTTAGGTTTAGACAATAGCTCTCGAGATAGAGCACACTTGTAACCGTGATCATCATCATCAATATCAATGAAGCAGGATGTAGGCTTTTACCTCCACCATGAGGGGCCGAACCTGGGTAAAACATCGCGTCTCTCGTTCCGCTCAACCCCTCTCAAGCTACCACATAGATGCGTTGACCTCGCGACTAAGTCCTCACATTAGGACATCTGCTGTGACAAATCCACGACAGTTGGCGCCCACCATGGGGCTAGCGCACAGTGGTGTTGAGTTCTTAAAGGGATTTCTCCCAGGGATCGAGGATCTCGCAATCATCCGGTGAAAAAGAGTCATCAATGCAAGTTTAAGTTTGAGAGGTTAGGGTTTCGTACGTGCAGCCGCACACGACCGGGAAGGCAGATATATTTTTTGGTGCGCCGCCGTCAAGTCATATGTTTTCAAGCCATCCGGAAAACAATAGGATTCACCACGACGGCTGCAGATGTTTGTCCGCCGAAGCCATCAAGTTGCACACATTTCTGCAGTTAGAGTTGCCGAGTTGTTGTTTCTAATTAAATCAAAGAGTGCAGACACGCGCATTGTTTACATCGCATTAAGCATCAACCTGGTGTTTTCAAGTACTAGTACACCACTAGAAGACGAGGAGAGAGGCTACGAGGAGATTAATTCCAGAATTGAGAGAAAGTTGCCAAGTTGGACTGGTGTTTGAGGCAACCTACAGCGTCCCTGTCGGAAACCACTGTTGACCCGTTTGGAGGCTCATGCGTCTGCGGCCCCGTCTCGCTGAGCCGCCTCGCCGGGGCACCTCCACCGCCGCGAGCCGGCCTCGCTGCTGTTCTAGCCGTAGCCAGCCTCATCGAGCTTCCTTCCTTCAGGTCACGGCCTTGCTTCCGCCTCTGAGCCGCCGTCACCGTCAGACCAAGTCCGCCTTCTGCTGTGGCTGGATTGTGAGTCTGCCTCCGAGTCGCCCTCGCCGGTGTGCCGAGCTACTGCTATGGTCGGCCCGCTTCAAGTTTGTGAGCCGCCCGGCCTCGAGGAGCCTCTGCTCCTACCCCGTGGGTTTCGCTGCTGCTGCCAGATTACCCATGATTCAACGACCTTGGCCTCGACACCGTGTCTTCGGCCTTCAAGTTGCCAAGCCCCTCGCTGGCTCCGGCTCCTGTACGCTGCCGTATGTGACCTTCAATTTACGTTATTGCGCCGTTCTGCGACGTACCCGCCAAGACCGTCTGAAGTTTCAAGGAGAGGCGATCCGTGATCTGCTAGTGCCGCCCTGGCATATGTACGCAGGGTCACGAGTACGCCTGCAGAGTGCTAGTGGTGTGCGTCGGCTCAGGTGCTAATACCTGAGTACTGATCGCTTTTGGAATAATTGATCTGTGTGGAGGACAAATCAAATTCAAAGTACTTCCAATAGTACTCCAATAGCAAGAGACGAAGGTGTTCTGCCAGTCAGTCATATGTTCTAAAGTGGAGTTTTGATGCTACTCAGAGGGTGTCATTCAGTCAGATTGATTTGGTACTGATCCAGCATCAGCACAATTATTACATTCACCCAAGGTATTCTATGGGTATGGACACCAACGAAAAACCAAGGACCAAGGGGTTTGATTGAGTAAAAAACGAAGAATGGTTTGATCTGCATGTCGAAGCTTGGTTTGCTTGTTTTGCAGCCATCTCACAAAAATATCAGGTGCTATCTTCACGTTTATTTAATTAAAAACATTTTTTCCTCCGACAAACAAACTACTCTGCTATGTGGTATTTTCGCAGGACCATTATTCATTACAACGGTGTCGCAAAGGGGCGTGCGCTAATATTATTTTTGCACTAGCGCGTTCGTGTCGTGCTGCTGGACGATACATGCGCAAGTCGCCGCCCCTGCTACATCGATACACGCGGCTAACTAGCCGTCCGCACCCGCAACCGACTCGCCCGCATCCGTGCCGTTTCCAACGTCGCGCCTGACTCGCCCGTCCGCGCGGCTTATCGCACCTGTGATTGACTCGTCCGTCTGCACCGGCTTATAATATCGCGACCGGCTCATCTGCTCCCGCGGCCAACTCACCCGTGATTGATTTCAACTTCAACATGGTGATCATCAACTCCGCGGTAGAAGATTACTGGCCTAACATATCAGGTGAAATCCATCCAGTATATTTTTATATTATATATTGCTTTCTTTAAAGGAGCAATTACTTTGGTTTGCAAGTTCTGCAGTGCAGGACAAGTTATATCACTGAGATGTTGAATGACTCATACCAGTTTATATCATGATCAAATATGGAGAATCTTAAGACAACTTCTCGAGTCGTCTTAAGACTCGGGGGCTGCAGTGACATGACTCGGGAACTCCGGGTCATTGGAGGGAATGATAACCCGGTTCCGGAGGACACCGCCATATTGATGAAAATTTAAAGGCCATCAGAAAATTTCCGGTTCAAAATGAAGAATGCCGGTTTAAAATCCGGTTCAAGGGAAATCTGTTCTCCCACAAGGCCCTAAGGCTCTCAAATCCGGTTTAAGAATTTCCTGTTAAAAAAAAGAGAATTAACTTCTCGCAAGTTCGAGTTTAAAGGCCGTCAGAAAATTTCTGGCTGAAAAATGAAGACTCCGGTTTAAGATCCGGTTCGAGGGAAAGATGTCTCCCATAAAGCTCTGACGCTCTCAATATCCGGTTCAAAATCCCAGTTCAAGAAGAATTTATCTCTTGCAAAAAATTAAAAGTTGCCAAAGAGGACCTGCTGCCATGATGCGCGGTTCAAACATGGGTAACATGCCTTATTGGCTTATCATATTATTGATCACTTGGGGGCTTGGTCGTGTCCGAACCATAGTCACACCTCTTGATCGGCTCAAAGCCAAATCAATCCGGGGCCAAAGAGAGTGTTGTAAAACAACAACTCAAACATAGGCACCCACTAAGCACAGCTCAAAAAGTTACTTGGGGGCTCTTTGTGCAAAGCAACAAAGAGTTTGAAAGGACCCTTGTAATTGGCTATCAAGCCACGGCTTGGAAGCCTGGTGTATTCACCTAAAACCCCGGGTTAACCTGCCTTCATCAAGTAAGCCACTCCTGTCCAGGTAATCCTGGTATGACCCGCCGAATGTTTGACAAGTACGTCAATCTTATACAGACCCTGAACTTGTCAAAGTTAAAACGACGATTGGTTAATTGGAGGCCCATCTTAAAAGACTTTGTTAAATGGTTTAACTCAATGGCCTGGCAGCCCATGAAAAGCCTCGATTTGGAGCCTGGCAGCTCGTAAAAAGCCTCGCATGTTCTTTTTGAGTTCTATTTGCCAAGTTTTTTCGCCTTTGTTGAGATTCATAATATCTTTTGGTAAACCGGCGTCCTTGACCCGGCTTGGCTTTCAACTACAAGTTGTCAGTACATGATGAGTTATAATCCGGCGCTTATTAACCCGGTCTGGTTCAGACTATAAGTCGCCAGTATTATATATGGTTAATCCGGTGTTTATCACAACCCGGTACGGTTTTAACATAAACTGACACAATATGCAAGGAGTTATAAGTACTCAAGATTGGGGTTATCACCCTCACTACAAGAATTGGTTAAACCAACGAGGTGATTCAATGTCACAGGATAAGAATGCATTTGGGTGGCTACCCACCCTGGCTTTCGACATTAAATCGCCAGGGTATATGTTATTTACACTTTGTGCATGATTTGCAGAATTATGACATATAAATTCAAGCTCATCATCAAAATTGATGCTTCAAAAGGGTTATCCATTTTGGATTTTCTCAAAGGCTATCAGCCACCGGGTTATAAAAACTCCGGCTTACAATGAATGCGCATTAAGTCGCCATCGGCCAAGAGCCGCCGAGTATTTAGACTCCGGATTTACTTATCAACTGGTAAGGTATTCATATCTTTCATAGCCAAAATTGGCTGGATTTTCATGATGATATTGAATGATTGAGGTTTTTAAACCGGATTATATTATTCAAATCTTCAAATAGCCAAACATGGCTGGATTATTATTATTATTATTATGGTTATCAATAACCAATATTATAATTAAGGTTTTCAAAGTCGCTTCAACGCGATGGTTATTATTTATCAATGGATATGATTTATTCTACAAAGGAATAGTCCCAAGTCACTGCAGGCTTACGACCCGGCACTTGGTGGCTACATTATTCAGGTTGAGATTACATCAAAATATGCAAGTCTCATGTCGCTGCAAGCATGCACCATGACACTTGGGGGCTAATGCAAAGTCATTTTGACTGGCCTTATTGAAGACCCGACTCATCACATCATAATGAGCCGGCCCTTGGGGCTACCAATTGCTCCTATCAATGATTCAAGGTACACAAGTCTTAATCCATTATATTCAAGGGTCCACTGCCCAGTTGGTAAAGCATAAAGCTCTTAACCTTGTGGACGTGGGGTTCAAGCCCCATGGTGGAGTTACATCATATGATGTTATTTTCAATGAAGCACGATTATATTTATAAAGACCTGACTCATCACATCGTAATGAGCCGGCCCTTGGGGGCTACATATTGATGCTCAAGTTTACATGATCATATTTACAAAGTCCCTGCTCATTATTGCATAAATAACCCAGCCCTTGGGGGCTACACTGGTTGAAGTTTTTATGAGCATAAGTCAATTTCAAGTCTGAGGTTGCTGCAAGCATGACAACCCGGCACTTGGGGGCTACATATGTGGAATACTCAGCTCTAACTGGTGATTGAGATGAACAACCTGGATTTCTTCAAGCTTGTGACATTCATATTGAAGCAAGTCTTAAGCTGTTGCTATGCTACCTTCTTAAGACTTGGGGGCTACAAGTGATAGGCATATAAGAGGTATATTTTCAAGCTTGATGTTAACTAAAATTATGACCCGGTGCCATCAATATTTGTAAACCGGCAATCATAAACCGGCAAGTTCAAGTCTTAAATTGGCAAAGTTCTACATTCTTAAACCGGCAAAGTTCTACATTCTTAAACCGGCTGAAGATCAAATGAATATTTCAAAGAATAATATTTTTGTTAAGTATTGGGAGCTGAGTCAAAGGAATTATTCTTCACAATATTTCTCTATGACAAACCAATGTTGGCAAATTGATTATGAAGCTGGTCTATTGACCCGGACTTCCCAGAAGGAGGAAATAACAAGGACTTAAGGGTGATCAGGTACCGGTTTACAAGAATTCTTAACCCGGAGCACAACCTGTCAAATTTGTTCTTGTGTTTATTTTGCAGCATAAGTTTACCATGGATAAATCCAAGCTAAGCTTGGGGGCTAATGTCGGGGATATACCCCGCGGCGTAACCCGGCCGGACTTGGCGATTCACCAGCGACCCGCACCGACCAGACGGTTTACAAGCAACCTGACTAAACATTATGACTCACTGGTAACCCGGCGAGCGGGATAGACGGATGACAAGGACCAAGGCCCAGAAGGCCGGTTTATGTTAATGGTGGGCCGGTTTAAGAGAAAAAGTGTGAATAATATTACCCTTACAAGGAGTCAAGACCCAGACTTGTATCCGGTTTGTATTAGAAGATAGACTAGTCCTAATCCTAATAGGACTCCACATGTAACCCGCCCCTTCAACATATATAAGGAGGGGTAGGGCTCCCCAAAAGGGACAAGATTCACAAGTTCCACAAGTTGGACAAATTAGGTTTAGACAATAGCTCTCGAGATAGAGCACACTTGTAACCGTGATCATCATCATCAATATCAATGAAGCAGGATGTAGGCTTTTACCTCCACCGTGAGGGGCCGAACCTGGGTAAAACATCGCGTCTCTCGTCCCGCTCAACCCCTCTCAAGCTACCACATAGATGCGTTGGCCTCGCGACTAAGTCCTCACATTAGGACATCTGCCGTGACAAATCCACGACACGTCCCTAATGCAAAAAAACCCTGGCCCAATTCGGAGGGTCTGTGCGCGACATCACTAGGTATTGGAAACCGGCGTCCCCGCTCGAGACAGAAAAGGTCTCGCTCGCGCGTGCCTAAGGAACAATGATACGCCTCCGTCGTATCTACTTTTCCAAACACTTTTGCCCTTGTTTTGGACTCTAACTTGCATGATTTGAATGGAACTAACCCGGACCGACGCTGTTTTCAGCAGAATTACCATGGTGTTATTTATGTGCAGAAACAAACATTCTCGGAATGACCTGAAACTTCACGGAGAAACTTTTTAGAAAATATAAAACATACCTGCAATAATGAAGGTCAGGGGGCAAACCACCTTGAAGGAAATATGCCCTAGAGGCAATAATAAAGTTATTATTTATTTCCTTATATCATGATAAATGTTTATTATTCATGCTAGAATTGTATTAACCAGAAACATAATACATGTGTGAATACATAGACAAACAGAGTGTCACTAGTATGCCTCTACTTGACTAGCTCGTTGATCAAAGATGGTTATGTTTCCTAACCATAGACATGACTTGTCATTTGATTAACGGGATCACATCATTAGGAGAATGATGTGATTTACTTGACCCATTCCGTTAGCATAGCACTTGATCGTTTAGTTTGTTGCTATTGCTTTCTTCATGACTTATAAATGTTCCTATGACTATGAAATTATGCAACTCCCGTTTACCGGAGGAACACTTTGTGTGCTTCCAAATGTCACAACATAACTGGGTGATTATAAAGGTGCTCTATAGGTGTCTCCGAAGGTACTTGTTGGGTTGGCATATTTCGAGATTAGGATTTGTCACTCCAATTGTCAGAGAGGTATCTCTGGGCCCTCTCGGTAATACACATCACTCAAGCCTTGCAAGCATTGCAACTAATAAGTTAGTTGCGGGATGATGTATTATGGAACGAGTAAAAGAGACTTGTCGGTAACGAGATTGAACTAGGTATTGAGATACCAACGATCGAATCTCGGGCAAGTAACATACCGATGACAAAGGGAAGAACGTATGTTGTTATGCGGTTTGACCGATAAAGATCATCGTAGAATATGTAGGAACCAATATGAGCATCCAGGTTCCGCTATTGGTTATTGACCAGAGACGTGTCTCGGTCATGTCTACATAGTTCTCGAACCCATAGGGTCCGCACGCTTAAAGTTAGGTGACGATCATAATTAGGGTTTTTGTGTTTTGATGTACCGAAGGTTGTTCGGAGTCCAGGATGTGATCACGGACATGATGAGGAGTCTTGAAATGGTCGAGACATAAAGATTGATATATTGGAAGCCTATATTTGGATATCGAAAACGT
>NC_057812.1:71992129-72007775 GCF_018294505.1 Triticum aestivum | reverse complement strand
CTACATGGGCCCTAAGGGAGAAGAGGAGGGCCGGCTAGGGCAGGCCACGTGCTCCCTCCCCTAGTCCGAATAGGACAAGGAAGGGGTGGGGTGGCGCCCCCCTTTCCTCTTTCCCCCTTCCCCTTTCCTTCTCCAACAAGGCAAGAGGGGGGAGTCCTACTCCCGGTGGGAGTAGGACTCCTCCAGGCGCACCCCTAGGGGCCGGCCGCACCTCCCCTCCCTCCTTTGTATACGGGGGCAAGGGGGCACCCCATGACACACAAGTTGATCTTCGTGATCGTTCCTTAGCCGTGTGCGGTGCCCCCTTCCACCATATTCCACCTCGGTCATATCATAGCGGTGCTTAGGCGAAGCCCTGCGTCGGTAGAACATCATCACCGTCATCACGCCGTCGTGCTGACAAAACTCTCCCTCAACACTCGGCTGGACCGGAGCTCGAGGGGCGTCACCGAGTTGAACGTGTGAAGAACTCGGAGGTGCCGTACGTTCGGTACTTGGATCCGTCGGATCGGGAAGACATACGACTACTTCCTCTATGTTTTGTCAACGCTTCCGTTGCCGGTCTACGAGGGTACGTAGACAACACTCTCCCCTCTCGTTGCTATGCATCACCATGATCTTGCGTGTGCGTAGGACTTTTTTTGAAATTACTACGTTCCCCAACAGTGGCATCCGAGCCAGGTTTTATGCGTTGATGTTATATGCACGAGTAGAACACAAGTGAGTTGTGGGCGATATAAGTCATACTGCTTACCAGCATGTCATACTTTGGTTCGGCGGTATTGTTGGATGAAGTGGCCCGGACCGACATTACGCGTACGCTTACGCGAGACTGGTTCTACCGACGTGCTTTGCACACAGGTGGCTGGCGGGTGTCGGTTTCTCCAACTTTAGTTGAATCGAGTGTGGCTACGCCTGGTCCTTGCGAAGGTTAAAACGACACCAACTTGACAAACTATCGTTGTGGTTTTGATGCGTAGGTAAGAACGGTTCTTGCTATGCCCGTAGGAGCCACGTAAAACTTGCAACAACAAAGTAGAGGACGTCTAACTTGTTTTTGCAGGGCATGTTGTGATGTGATATGGTCAAGACATGATGCTAAATTTTATTGTATGAGATGATCATGTTTTGTAACCGAGTTATCGGCAACTGGCAGGAGCCATATGGTTGTCGCTTTATTGTATGCAATGCAATCGTGTTGTAATGCTTTACTTTATCACTAAGCGGTAGCGATAGTCATGGAAGCATAAGATTGGCGAGACGACACCGATGCTACGATGGAGATCAAGGTGTCACGCCGGTGACGATGGTGATCATGACGGTACTTCGGAGATGGAGATCACAAGTACAAGATGATGATGGCCATATCATATCACTTATATTGATTGCATGTGATGTTTATCTTTTATGCATCTTATCTTGCTTTGTTTGACGGTAGCATTATAAGATGATCTCTCACTAAATTTCAAGATAAAAGTGTTCTCCCTGAGTATGCACCGTTGCCAAAGTTCGTCGTGCCCAGACACCACATGATGATCGGGTGTGATAAGCTCTACGTCCATCTACAACGGGTGCAAGCCAGTTTTTGCACACACAGAATACTCAGGTTAAACTTGACGAGCCTAGCATATGCAGATATGGCCTCGGAACACTGAGACTGAAAGGTCGAGCGTGAATCATATAGTAGATATGATCAACATAGTGATGTTCACCATTGAAAACTACTCCATTTCACGTGATGATCGGTTATGGTTTAGTTGATTTGGATCACGTGATCACTTAGAAGATTAGAGAGATCTCTTTCTAAGTGGGAGTTCTTAAGTAATATGATTAATTGAACTTAGATTTATCATGAACTTAGTCCTGGTAGTATTAGCATATCTATGTTGTAGATCACTTGCTCGCGTTTAGCTCCCCGTTTAATTTTGATATGTTCCTAGAGAAAACTAAGTTGAAAGATGTTACTAGCAATGATGCGGATTGGATCCGTGATCCGAGGTTTATCCTCATTGCTGCACAGAAGAATTATGTCCTTAATGCACCGCTAGGTGACAGACCTATTGCAGGAGCAGATGCAGACGTCATGAACGTTTGGCTAGCTCAATATGATGACTACTTGATAGTTTAGTGCACCATGCTTAACAGCTTAGAAGCGGGACTTCAAAAATGTTTTGAACGTCATGGATCATATGGATGTTCCAGGAATTGAAGTTAATATTTCAAGCAAATACCCAAGTTGAGAAATATGAAGTCTCCAACAAGTTCTATAGCTAAAAGATGGAGGAGAATAGCTCAAGCAGTGAGCATGTGTTCAGATTGTCTGGGTACTACAATCGCTTGAATCAAGTGGGAGTTAATCTTCCAGATAAAATAGTGATTGACAGAATTCTCTAGTCACCATCACCAAGTTAGTAGAACTTCGTGATGAACTATAGTATGCAAGGGATGATGAAAACGATTCCCGAGATTTTCATGATGATGAAATCGATGAAGGTAGAAATCAAGAAAGAGCATCAAGTATTGATGATTAACAAGACCACTAGTTTCAAGAAAAGGGCAAAGGGAAAGAAAGGGAACTTCAAGAAGAACGACAAGCAAGTTGCTGCTCAAGTGAAGAAGCCCAAGTCTGGTCCTAAGCCTGAGACTAAGTGCTTCTACTGCAAAGGGGCTGGTCACTGAAAGCGGAACTGCCCCAAGTATTTGGCGGATAAGAAGGATGGCAAAGTGAACAAAGGTATATTTGATATACAGATTATTGATGTGTATTTTACTAGTGTTCATAGCAACCCCTCGGTATTTGATACTGGTCCAGTTGCTAAGAGTAGTAACTCGAAACGGGAGTTGCAGAATGAACATAGACTAGTTAAGGGTGAAGTGACGATGTGTGTTGGAAGTGGTTCCAAGATTGATATGATCATCATCCCACACTCCCTATACTTTCAGGATTAGTGTTGAACCTAAATAAGTGTTATTTGGTGTTTGCGTTGAGCAGGATGATTTGATCATGTTTATTGCAATACGGTTATTCATTTAAGTAAGAGAATAAATTGTTGTTCTGTTTACATGAATAAAACCTTCTATGGTCATACACCCAATGAGAATGGTTTGTTGGATCTCGATTGTGGTGATACACATTCTCATAATATTGAAGACAAAAGATGCAAAGTTAATAATGATTGTGCAACTTATTTGTGGCACTGCCGTTTAGGTCATATTGGTGTAAAGCGCATGAAGAAAATCCATGCTGATGGGCTTTTGGAATCACTTGATTATGAGTCAGTTGATGCTTGCGAACCGTGCCTCATGGGCAAGATGACTAAGACTCCGTTCTCCGGAACAATGGAGCAAGCAACTGACTTATTGGAAATAATACATACTGATGTATGCAGTCCGATGAATGTTGAGGCTCGCGGCCGGTATCGTTATTTTCTGACGTTCACAGATGATTTGAGCAGATATGGGTAGATCTACTTGATGAAACATAAGTCTGAAACATTTGAAAAGTTCAAAAACTTGAGAGTGAAGTGGAAAATCATCGTGACAAGAAAATAAAGTTTCTACAATCTGATCGCAGAGACAAATATTTGAGTTACGAGTTTGGTCTTCAATTAAAACAATGTGGAATAGTTTCACAAAATCGTGCCACCTGGAACACCACAGCATAATGGTGTGTCCGAACGTCATAACCATACTATTATTGGATATAGTGCAATCTATGATGTTTCTTACCGATTAACCACTATAGTTTTGAGGTTATGCATTAGAGACAGCTACATTCACGTTCATAGGGCACCATCTAAATCCGTTGAGATGACACCGTATGAACTATGGTTTGGCAAGAAACCTAAGCTGTCATTTCTTAAAGTTTGAGGTTGCAATGTTTATGTGAAAAAGTTTCAACCTGATAAGCTCAAACCCAAATTGGAGAAGTGCGTCTTCATAGGATACCCAAAAGAAAATGTTGGGTACACCTTCTATCACAGATCCGAAGGCAAGATATTCATTGCTGAGAATGGATCCTTTCTAGAGAAGGAGTTTCTCTCGAAAGAAGTGAGTGGGAGAAAAGTAGAACTTGATGAGGTAACTATACCTGCTCCCTTATTGGAAAGTAGTTCATCACAGAAATCTGTTCCTGTGACTACTACACCAATTAGTGAGGAAGCTAATGATGATGATCATGTTACTTCAGATCAAGTTACTACCGAACCTCGTAGGTAAACCCAAGTGAGATCTGCACCAGAGTGGTACGGTAATCATGTTCTGGAGGTCATGTTACTTGACCATGACGAACCTACGAACTATGAGGAAGCGATGATGAGCCCAGATTCCGCGAAATGGCTTGAGGCCATGAAATCTGAGATGAGATCCATGTATAAGAACAAAGTATGGACTTTGATTGACTTGCCCAAAGATCGACGAGCCATTGAGATTAAATGGATCTTCAAGAGGAAGACGGACGCTGATAGTAGTGTTACTATCTACAAAGCTATAATTGTCGCAAAAAGGTTTTTGACAAGTTCAAGGTGTTGACCATGATGAGAATTTCTCACTCGTATCTATGCTCAAGTCTGTCCGAATCATGTTAGCTATTGCCGCATTTTATGAAATATGGCAAATGGATAAACAAAACTGCATTCCTTAATAGGATTTATTAAAGAAGAGTTGTATATGATGCAACCAGAAGGTTTTGTCGATCCTAAAGGTACTAACAAAATATGCAAGCTCCAGCGATTCATCTATGGACTAGTGCAAGCATCTTGGAGTTGGAATATACGCTTTGATAAGTTGATCAAAGCATATAGTTTTATACAGACTTGCGGTGAAGCCTGTATTTACAAGAAAGTGAGTGGGAGCACTACAACATTTCTGATAAGTATATGTATGACATATTGTTGATTGGAGATGATGTAGAATTATTCTGCAAAGCATAAAGGAATGTTTGAAAGGAGTTTTTTCAAACAAAGACCTCGACGAAGCTTCTTACATATTGAGCATCAAGATCTATAGAGATAGATCAAGACGCTTGATAAGTTTTTCAATGAGTACATACCTTGACAAGATTTTGAAGTAGTTCAAAATGGAACAGTCAAAGAAGGAGTTCTTGCCTGTGTTACAAGGCGTGAAGTTGAGTAAGACTCAAAACCCGACCACGGTAGAAGATAGAGAGAGAATGAAAGTCATTCCCTATGCCTCAGCCATAGGTTCTATAAAGTATGCCATGTTGTGTACCAGACCTATTGTATACCCTGCCCTGAGTTTGGCAAAGGAGTACAATAGTGATCTAGGAGTAGATCACTGGACATTGGTCAAAATTATCCCTAGTGGAATAACGATATGTTTCTCGATTATGGAAGTGACAAAAGGTTCGTCGTAAAGGGTTATGTCGATGCAAATTTTGACACAGATCCAGATGACTCTAAATCTCAATCTGGATGCATATTGAAAGTGGGAGCAATTAGCTAGAGTAGCTCTGTGCAGAGCATTGTTGACATAGAAATTTGCAAAATACTTACGGATCTGAATGTGGCAGACCTGTTGACTAAACTTCTCTCACAACCAAAACATGATCACACCTCAGTACTCTTTGGGTGTTAATCACATAGCGATGTGAACTAGATTATTGACTCTAGTGCAAGTGGGAGACTGAAGGAAATATGCCCTAGAGGCAATAATAAAGTTATTATTTATTTCCTTATATCATGATAAATGTTTATTATTCATTCTAGAATTGTATTAACCGGAAACATAATACATGTGTGAATACATAGACAAACAGAGTGTCACTAGTATGCCTCTACTTGACTAGCTCGTTGATCAAAGATGGTTATGTTTCCTAACCATAGACATGAGTTGTCATTTGATTAACAGGATCACATCATTAGGAGAATGATGTGATTGACTTGACCCATTCCGTTAGCATAGCACTTGATCGTTTAGTTTGTTGCTATTGCTTTCTTCATGACTTATACATGTTCCTATGACTATGAGATTATGCAACTCCCGTTTGCCGGAGGAACACTTTGTGTGCTACCAAACATCACAACGTAACTGGGTGATTATAAAGGTGCTCTACAGGTGTCTCCGAAGGTACTTGTTGGGTTGGCGTATTTCGACATTAGGATTTGTCACTCCGATTGTCAAAGAGGTATCTCTGGGCCCTCTCGGTAATACACATCACTCAAGCCTTGCAAGCATTGCAACTAATAAGTTAGTTGCGGGATGATGTATTACGGAACGAGTAAAAGAGACTTGCCGGTAACAAGATTGAACTAGGTATTGAGATACCGACGATCGAATCTCGGGCAAGTAACATACCGATGACAAAGGGAACAACGTATGTTGTTATGCGGTCCGACCGATAAAGATCTTCGTGGAATATGTAGGAACCAATATGAGCATCCAGGTTCCACTATTGTCTATTGGCCAGAGACGTGTCTCGGTCATGTCTACATAGTTCTCGAACCCGTAGGGTCCGCACGCTTAAAGTTCAGTGACGATCGTAATTAGGGTTTTTGTGTTTTGATGTACCGAAGGTTGTTCGGAGTCCAGGATGTGATCACGGACATGACGAGGAGTCTCGAAATGGCCGAGACATAAATATTGATATATTGGAAGCCTATATTTGGATATCGGAAACGTTCCGGGTGAAATTGGGATTTTACCGGAGTACCGGGGGATTACCGGACCCCCCGGGTGTTAATGGGCCTACATGGGCCCTAAGGGAGAAGAGGAGGGCCGGCCAGGGCAGGCCTCACGCCCCCTCCCCCCTAGTTCGAATAGGCCAAGGAAGGGGGGGGGGCTTTCCTCTTTCCCCCTTCCCCTTTCCTTCTCTAACAAGGCAAGAGGGGGGAGTCCTACTCCCGGTGGGAGTAGGACTCCTCTAGGCGCACCCCTAGGGGCCGGCCGCACCTCCCCCTCCCTCCTTTATATACGGGGGCAAGGGGGCACCCCATGACACACAAGTTGATCTTCCTGATCGTTCCTTAGCCATGTGCGGTGCCCCCTTCCACCATATTCCACCTCGGTCATATCGTAGTGGTGCTTAGGCGAAGCCCTGCGTCGGTAGAACATCATCACCGTCATCACGCCGTCGTGCTGACGAAACTCTCCCTCAACACTCGGCTGGATCAGAGCTCGAGGGACGTCACCAAGTTGAACGTGTGCAGAACTTGGAGGTGCCGTACGTTCGGTACTTGGATCAGTCGGATCGGGAAGACGTAGGACTACTTCCTCTATGTTGTGTCAATGCTTCTGTTGCCGGTATACGAGGGTACGTATACAACACTCTCCCCTCTTGTTGCTATGCATCACCATGATCTTGCGTTTGCGTAGGAATTTTTTTGAAATTACTATGTTCCCCAACACACCTGTCCACGAGGGTGGGGGCGAGCCTGCCCCCCTAGGGCGCGCCCCCTACCTCGTGGGCCCCGTGGAGCTCCTCCAACTCCAACTCCAACTCTATATATTTTGTTGGGGAGAAAAAACCAGAGAGAAGAATTCATCGCGTTTTACGATACGGAGCCGCCGCCAAGCCCTAAAACCTCTCGGGATGGCTGATCTGGAGTCCTTTCGGGGCTCCGGAGAGGGGAATCCGTCGCCATCGTCATCATCAACCATCCTCCATCACCAATTTCATGATGCACACCGCCGTGCGTGAGTAATTCCATTGTAGGCTTGCTGGACGGTGATGGATTGGATGGGATCTATCATGTAATCGAGTTAGTTTTGTTAGGGTTTAATCCCTAGTATCCACTATGTTCTGAGATTGATGTTGCTATGACTTTGCTATGCTTAATGCTTGTTACTAGGGCCCGAGTGCCATGATATCAGATCTGAACCTATTATGTTTTCGTCAATATATGAGTGTTCTTGATCCTATCTTGCAAGTCTATAGTCACCTATTATGTGTAATGATCCGTTAACCCCGAAGTGACAATAATCGGGATACTTACCGGTGATGACTGTAGTTTGAGGAGTTCATGTATTCACTATGTGTTAATGCTTTGTTCTGGTACTCTATTAAAAGGAGGCCTTAATATCCCTTAGTTTCCATAAGGACCCCGCTGCCACGGGAGGGTAGGACAAAAGATGGCATGCAAGTTCTTTTCCAAAAGCACGTATGACTATATTCGGAATACATGCCTACACTACATTGATGAACTGGAGCTAGTTCTGTGTCACCCTAGGTTATGACTGTTACATGATGAACCGCATCCGACATAATTCTCCATCACTGATCCATTGCCTACGAGCTTTCCATATATTGTTCTTCGCTTATTTACTTTCCCGTTGCTATTGCTATCATCACTACAAAATACCAAATACATCACTTTTACTACTGTTACCTTTTGCTACCGTTACCACTACTATCATATTACTTTGCTACTAAATACTTTGCTGCAGATATTAAGTTTCCAGGTGTGGTTGAATTGACAACTCAGCTGCTAATACTTGAGAGTATTCTTTGGCCCCCCTTGTGTCGAATCAATAAATTTGGGTTGAATACTTTACCCTTGAAAACTGTTGCGATCCCCTATACTTGTGGGTTATCAAGACTATTTTCTGGCGCCGTTGCCGGGGAGCATAGCTCTATTCTTTGAGTCACTTGGGATTTATATCTGCTTATCATTATGAAGAACTTGAGAGATCCTAAAACCAAGATCTATCCCTCAACTACGAGGGGAGGTAAGGAACTGCCATCTAGCTCTGCACTTGATTCACCTTCTGTTTTAAGTAAGCTTGCGACACCTAAACCTGCTTCTGCTATTCTTTCTGATATGTCGCATGTCATTGATGATGCCACTTCTGCTATGCATGATACTTATGATGAAACTACTTCTATGCTTGATACTACTGTGCCACTTGGTGAATTTCTTGATGAACAACTTGCTAGGGCTAGAGAGATTGAAAATATTGAATCTGATAATACTGATGAAATTGATGATGAAGACTTGCCTGTTATTCCTGAGGGTTATGTTTTTGATAAAGAAGCTTCTTTAGCTATTTTAGCTTGCAAAGATAGATACGAACTTAAGAGGTTATTAGCTAAATGGAATAAGCAATCTCTAAATGCTAGGATGAAACCTGACCATGCTTTTGCTACTTCACCTATCTATGTTACTGATGAGGATTATGAATTCTCTGTTGATCCTGATATAATTACTTTGGTTGAATCTAATCCTTTTCATGGCTATGAATCTAAAACTGTTGTGGCACATCTTACTAAATTAAATGATATAGCCACCCAGTTCACTACTGATGAGAGAACTCGTTACTTTTATATCCTTAAAATATTTCCGTTCTCATTAAAGGGTGATGCTAAGATATGGTTTAATTCCCTTGATCTTGGTTGTGTGTATAGTCCCCATGATATGATTTAGTACTTCTCCGCTAAATATTTCTCTGCTCATAAGAAACAAGCTGCTTTAAGGGATATATAATTTTTTGCAAATTGAAGAAGAGAGTCTCCCACAAGCTTGGGGGAGGCTTGTCCAATTACTTAATGCTTTGCGTGATCATCCTCTTAAGAAAAATGAAATACTTGATATCTTTTATAATGGACTAACCGATGCCTCCAGAGATTACCGGATGAAGCTGAAATTCTATTGAATAATATGTTGACAAATGAAAATAATTGGACACCTCCGGAGCCAGCTCCTGAGCCTATCCCTAAACCAACTCCGAAGAAGAGGGGTATTCTATTTCTCAGTCCTGAAGATATGCAAGAGGCAAAGAAATCTATGAAAGAAAAGGGTATTATAGCTGGAGATGTTAAGAATTTACCTCCTATTGAAGAAATACACGGTCTTAATTTACCGCCTGTTGAAGAAACATATGATCTTAATCCATTACCTATTGAAGAAACTCATGGTCTTGATAACTCGACACAGGTAGTAAAGGTAAATTCTCTCTATAGATATGATAAAGCTGAAATCCCGTTTACTAAATTTGCCAGCCCATGCTTAGATGAGTTTGATAAATTTATGGCTAAGCAAGAAGACTTTAATGCTTATTTCGGTAGACAATTGAAATACAATTCAAATATGCTTGAACACTTGGGTGATTATTTGGGTGAGCTTAAACTTATTAGTAAACATGCTTCTATGGTTACCACTCAAGTAGAACAAGTACTTAAAGCTCAAAATGATTTGCTCAATGAATTGAATAGTAAGAATAATGATAATGCTATTAGAGTTATGACTAAAGGTGGTAGAATGACTCAGGAACCTTTGTATCCTGAAGGCCACCCTAAGAGAATTGAGCAAGATTCCCAGAGAAATAATATAGATGCACCTAGTCCTTCTAAAAGGAAGAAAGAGAAAAATGATAGGACTTTGCATGCTTCTAGTAAACTTGTTATTGAAACACCTGAGAATCTAAATGATATTTTTATTTCTGATGCTGAAACACAATCTGGTAATGAACCTGAAATTAGTGATAATGTTAATAATAATGTTCATGATGATGCTCAACCTAGTAATGATAATGATATAGAAATTGAACCCTCTGTTGATCTTGATAAACCACAATCAAAGAATCAACGTTATGATAAGAAATACTTTGTTGCTAGGAAACCTGGTAAAGAAAGAGAGTCTTGGGTTCAGAAACCCATGACTTTTCCTCCCAAACCATCCAAGAAAAAGGATGATGAGGATTTTGAGCGCTTTGCTGAAATGATTAGACCTATCTTTTTGCGTATGCGATTAACTAATATGCTCAAAATGAATCCTTATGATAAGTACATGAAAGATATTGTTACAAATAAGAGAAAGATACCGGAAGCTGAAATTTCCACCATGCTTGCTAATTATACTTTTAAGGGTGGAATACCAAAGAAACTTGGAGATCCAGGAGTACCCACTATACCATGCTCTATTAAAATAAACTATGTTAAAACTGCTTTATGTGATCTTGGAGCCGGTGTTAGAGTTATGCCTCTCTCTTTGTATCGTAGACTTGATTTGAATAAGTTGACACCTACTGAAATATCTTTGCAAATGGCTGATAAATCAACTGCTATACCTGTCAGTATTTGTGAGGATGTGCCTATTGTAGTTGCAAACGTTACTATTTTAACGAACTTTGTTATTCTTGATATTCCCAAGGACGATAGTATGTCTATTATTCTTGCAAGACCCTTTTTGAATACTGCAGGGGCTTTTATTGATTGCACTAAAGGCAGTGTCACTTTTCATGTTAATGGTAATGAGCATACGATACACTTTCCGAGGAAACAACCTCAAGTTCATAGTATCAACTCTATTGGAAAAAAATCCATCAATTATATTTGGAGGTTTTGAATTTCCTCTTCCTACTGTCAAGAAGGAATATGATATTCTTATTATTTGGGATGTGCATATCCCCGTTGAGGTAACATAGTGTTATTCGAAATTCCTCCGGTTCCATGTTATTCGAAATGAGTTCGTTAACAAGACTTGTTCAACCTTGTTAGTGGATTCCTTTTGATGATCATGAGATGGATGAAACTAGGAGGCACAACCTGCTGTACCCTCCTTTTACTTTCTGTTATTTATATTAAATAAAATAAAAATAGTATTTTTCTGTCTGTTATCTGATTATCCGTGCAATATAAATATACCCTGAAAATAAAAGTTCTCCAAATGCCCTGAAATTTAAATATGATTTTTTCTGGAATGTTTGAGAATATTTGGCACTGAGAACACAGCAGGGGTGTCAACCACCTGCCCACGAGGGTGGAGGGAGCACCCTACCCCCCTGGGCGCGCCCCCTGCCTCATGGGCCCATGGTGGCCCTCCTCCACTTATCCTTTCACCCACACACTCCTTCTTCCTCCCCCAAACACGAATAACCAGCTCAAACCCGAGTCCATGCTTGTTTTGCTGCCATTTTTGATCTCCTTGCTCAAAGCACCTCTCACAAAACTGCTTGGGGAGATTGTTCCTTGGTATGTGACTCCTCCATTGGCCCAATTAGTTTTTGTTCTAATGTTTTATTCATTGCAAATTTTTGCTGCTTAGGTGACCTTGTTCTTAAGCTTGCATGTCAAATTTATATGGTCAAAAGTAGTTTTGATGCATGATATAGGCCCTAGGCACTTGTAGGAGTAGTTGCTATCAATATTATTGAGTTTGGTTTACTTTTATTTTGAAGTTACTAAAAATTTCAGAATTTTCTAGAAAATGATTAAGAGATGATACGTCTCCAACGTATCTATAATTTTTGATTGTTCCATGCTATTAATTATCTGTTTTGGATGTTTATGGGCTTTATTAGACACTTTTATATTATTTTTGGGACTAACCTATTAACCTAGAGCCCAGTGCCAGTTTCTGCTTTTTCCTTGTTTTAGAATATCGCAGAAAAGGAAAATCAAACGTAGTCCAATTGACCTGAAACTTCACGGAACTTATTTTTGGATCAGAAGAAGCCTAGAAGACTTGGAGTGCACGTCAGGGGATCAACGAGGAAGCCACGAGCCAGGGGGCGCGCCCTCCACCCTCGTGGGCCCCTCGTGCCCCCCTGACGTACTTCTTCCGCCTATATATCTCCATATACCCTAAAAACATCGGGGAGCACAATAGATCAGGAGTTCCGCCGCCAGAAGCCTCCGTAGCCACTGAAAGCAAATCTAGACCCGTTCTGGCACCCTGCTGGCGGGGGGAATCCCTCTCCGGTGGCCATCTTCATCATCCTGGTGCTCTCCATGACGAGGAGGGTGTAGTTCTCCCTCGGGGCTGAGGGTATGTACCAGTAGCTATGTGTTTGATCTCTCTCTCTCTCTCTCGTGTTCTTGAGGTGATACGATCTTGATGTATCACAAGCTTTGCTATTATAGTTGGATCTTATGATGTTTTATCCCCCCTCTACTCTCTTGTAATGGATTGAGTTTTCCCTTTGAAGTTATTTTATCAGATCGAGTCTTTAAGGATTTGAGAACACTTGATGTATGTCTTGCGTGGGATACCTGTGGTGACAATGGGGTATTCTATTGATCCACTTGATGTATGTTTTGGTGATCAACTTGCGGCTTCCTCCCATGAACCTATGCATAGGGGTTGGCACACGTTTTCATCATGATACTCCGGTAGAAACTTTGGGGAACTCTTTGAGGTTCTATGTGTTGGTTGAATAGATGAATCTGAGATTGTGTGATGCATATCGTATAATCATACCCACGGATACTTGAGGTGACATTGGAGTATCTGTAGCGACCTGACCCAAAATCGGTCAAATCTCTGTGTCTGTACCATCCCAAGATCATGCTGGTACTCACAGTACATTGATAAAGTAATCAAAGTTCAATCACACCTGAATTTTATTACACGATTCTCATATAGAGTCTTTATTACAAGGGAATAAATCCGGCTCAAGGCCAACTCATGAGAAATAAACTACTAATGCTGCGGAAGCGTCGAAGGTAAAGCGAGTCCATCCGACTCCAAAGGGCAATCGCCAAGCGCGGAGCGTAGCCTCACTCCTGATCGGAATATACCTCTGCAACATAAGACGTTGCAGCCATGTAGGTCAGCTTTTGGTATAAGCTGGCAAGTCATGAAGAATAACAATAATAAAGTTACTACACTATATGCATTTTGGCTGTGGAGCTCTAAGTTTCATCATTTTGCGTAAAGCCAATTTTATCCTACTACAGTGGACTTGTTTGCAAATTACTACAAATTGTTGGTAGTTATTGAGATGGTTCCGCCAACCAATATCTCGTTCCCAAATTATTAAGTCATAAACCCCTCAAATTAATTCATTAGTTTCAGTGTTGAGAATTCCGAATACTTCCAAGTTCCAGAGGCTCAAATGTCCGTAACCGGGGACACGGCTAATCGATTAGATCTTTAAACTCTGCAGAGGTTTGCGCACTTTCCCCGCAAGAATCATTCCCTCCTTTTAAAGTCTTCGCACTTCATGGTGTTTGAAGACGGGACGAATGAAACAGGGTCTTCCGAAGAGTTCTTCTGGCTACTGCCGGTACCCATCCAATCCTACCGTTCTTCTACATCTCGTAGTACTGTCCAGCCAGCGTCACTACTAGGGTCAACCCAGCCAGAGCCCATAATGGCTTGCGGCTGCACAGGTAAGCTTCCGGTCATGGGGCATCCATCCTTCTCTTCGTGGCTGGGTGAAGCTTTCCGCAGGATGTCATGGCGCTTCTCCATGCATCCCGGCCACCACTGGGTGCTCCAGGGTGCCCGTCAACCGTCCTCCACCCAGTAGTGATTTTCCGAAGTCCTTCTTGATCATTGTAGTTCATGGGGTTGTCCTCATCATTGACTCTCACATCTTGCTTATGAGTTTCACTCAACCCAAAACCCGTCTACGAGCATAGCAAAATAAACTACTTCGTCCCGGGGTCATGGTAACAAGGGGATTTGTTCATCCTACCACGTGATACTACTCAAGCTTAATGACTTCAAGATTTCACTACTGCATGCGTGGTGGAGTGGTGACAATTCTAATGCACAAAAACATAGGTATAGAAATAACATGATCAAGACTTGCCTTGCTGATGATCCTCGTAAGTTAAAGAGTCGTAGTAGCAAGCTTCGCACTCCGGAAACTCTACCGAGACAAACAATGAACACAATAAGCAAAACAATAGGATCACATAACACAACATAACAAAAGTAACCTAACACAACAAAGCAACCAAAACCAAATCCAAAGGAAAACTCAAAGAAAAATCACTCAAAGTTTCCCTACTTCAAACCATAGCAAAAAAAAAAAGTTTTTATATAATAAAAATTCCTTAATATAACCTAATCATGGTTTTAAGTTAACTTAACAGAAAAGGTTTCACTAAGCAACTAGGAGCAAAAAGAATTAATTAAAAAGCTATTATAAAACTCATTTTAGGTCTAATCCAATTTCTATTAAGAAAATAATTTAAAAACTTTTATTAATTATAAATAAAAGTTCAACTATTAGGATGACAGAAACTAACCTAGAATAACTAATCACAAGTTAAAAATAAATTAATTTACTAATTAATTTAATAGGAAAACAGGAACTAGTTAATTAATTAGGATTAATAGGATTCTGCTTTAAACTAATTATTTATTAATCCTAAAATACCAAAGTTAATTTCTAGGGTTTGGCAATGACAAAATAAAGTTGGGTCAAAAGGAATCATGCAAAAATAATTTTTCTAACTAAAGTTATAGCAGATTTACTATTCTGACTAAAAACTAAAATAAAGCCATTTTAATTATAGCTAAATATATATTCTACAGAAACTATAGAAAATTTGCAATCCAACAAAAAAAGAATCACCTAAAAATATTAAACAGAATAAAAGATATACATTTTTGAAAACAGAAACTATTCGGCTAAAACAGAAAATTCAAACTAAAAAGAAAAAGGCCTAATGGGCCTATACTGTGCACTAGGCGTAACTTAGTCTAAACGGGCCTAGGTTTAAACTAAACGAACCTGCCTAAAAATAGAAACCTAAACTAAAACTAAACCGATCGGAACCGGCCGATTTTATGAATAAAACCTAACCCTTCGGGGTTTCTAATCCTAGCCCTAGATCTAGGATCGGACGGGGGAGGGCGATGCCGGTGACTTACCGGACTCCGGCGACGGCGGCGGCGGCGGCGAGAGTGCGTCAGGGCGTCCGGGCGTCGGCGAGCTCCGGCGACTCGTCGGGGAG
>NC_057812.1:71991790-71992119 GCF_018294505.1 Triticum aestivum | reverse complement strand
AACCGGCCGGTTTTATGAATAAAACCTAACCCTTCGGGGTTTCTAATCCTAGCCCTAGATCTAGGATCGGACGGGGGAGGGCGATGCCGGTGACTTACCGGACTCCGGCGACGGCGGCGGCGGCGGCGAGAGTGCGTCGGGGCGTCCGGGCGTCGGCGAGCTCCGGCGACTCGTCGGGGAGATGCGGACGAGGTCGGGGAGGGGTTCGGTGGTGTTGGGGGTGGTCGGGGAGGACTAGGGCGTCGGCGGCGAGTAAAATGGCGGCGGCGGCGGCTCGGGTTTCCGGCGAGCTCGTGAGGGAGAGGGAGAGGGGGTCCGGCGAGGCTAGG
>NC_057812.1:71945152-71991516 GCF_018294505.1 Triticum aestivum | reverse complement strand
GCGAGCTTCGGAAGGGGATCGGGGCGATCGGGGGATCCCGGATCCTTCGGGATCCGGTCGATCTCCGGCGAGGTCGTGGCGTGGGCGAGGGGTTGGGGAAGACGGGGCGGGTCCCACGGGTCAGCGAGAGGGAGAGAGGGGCGACGGGGTCGGGTGGAGCTGGGCTGGCCTGGCTCGGCTGGCCTGTTGGCCGAGTGGGCCGGCTGGCTTGGGCCAGGCGGGGAGGGGAGGGGTGCGGCGCTGGCTGGGCCTGGGGTGGCCTGGCTGGCGCCCCGGGGGGTTTTTCTTTATTTTTTTAAATAAAACAAAAACAAAAATAAAACCTTATCTATAAATATTTTATATAGGGTATATATACCAAAATGATCAGGGGAATATTCCCTTTCATTTGAACATTTTTTTTTCAAAGGCAAAATCCAAACTTTATAAAAATCCATTTTTTTCAAATTCAAATAAAATTCAGATTTGAATCCAAATCCTTTGGCATTGTTTCCTCTGATGTTTTTGGAGTGTCATGTTTGCTCCTCTCATACTTTTGATCAAGTATTTATCAGGCTTAGTTTTTTTGAAATGTTTCCCACATGCCAGAGTTTGAAATTCAAATTCAAAACTCAAAATTCTCTGAAACTTCAAATGGCATTCAATTCAAACAGGATGCATAGGATGCTTAGCTATAATTGTAAAACATTCCAAATAGGAAATTTGGGATGTTACAGTATCTAGGTGACATTAGGGTTTTGGTTGATTTGTGTCTTAAGGTGTTATTCTAGTATGAACTCTAGGGCTGTTTGTGACACTTATAGGAATAACCCAATAGATTGATTGGAAAGAATAACTTTGAGGTGGTTTCGTACCCTACCATAATCTCTTCATTTGTTCTCCTATATTGGTGACTTTGGAGTGACTCTTTGTTGCATGTTGAGGGATAGTTATATGATGCAATTATGTTATTATTGTTGAGGGAACTTGCAATAGTGAAAGTATGAACCCTAGGCATTGTTTCAACGCATTCCAATACCGTTTACGCTAACTTTTATCATTAGTTACCTTGCTGTTTTTATATTTTCAGATTACAAAAACCTTTATCTACCATCCATATACCGCTTGTATCATCATCTCTTCGCCGTACTAGTGCACATATACAATTTACCATTTTATTGGTTGTGTTGGGGACACAAGAGACTCTTTGTTATTTGGTTACAGGGTTGCTTGAGAGAGACCATCTTCATCCTACGCCTCCTACGGATTGATAAACCTTAGGTCATCCACTTGTGGGAAATTTGCTACTGTCCTACAAACCTCTGCACTTGGAGGCCCAACAACGTCTACAAGAAGAAGGTTGTGTAGTAGACATCAAGCTCTTTTCTGGTGCTGTTGCCGGCGAGGTTAGCGCTTGAAGGTATATCTTTAGATCTTGCAATCGAATCTTTTTGTTTATTCTTTTAGCACTAGTTTAGTTTATAAAAGAAAACTACAAAAATAATAATATGGAATTGAGTTTGCCTCATACGCTTCATCTTTTTAATATCTTTCATGAGTATGATGGAAAGGAAAATTGTGCCAAAGTGTTAGAAGAAGAATGCATTAAAATGTTTGGCACTAAATCTTTGAATGATGAGCATGATTGCAATGTTGTTAGTATGAACTCCTTGAATATCCATATTACTAATGATGATTGCACTAGTTATGATGAAAATGTCTCCTATAAACATGTCAATTTTTGTGGAGTGCATTGGGTTTGCAAGTATACACCAAATAGGGAAGATAGATATTGCAAGAGGCATAAGCATTTAGAAACTAAATGGTTGCAAGAAAGGCTACAAGTTTGTGCTGAAAATTTAAATTTCCTTAGCCTTACTTGTGAACTTTGCAATGAACATGATCATTTCAGTACCCAATGCAAATTGTTTCATGAACGCATCGTGTCCAAAAATTGTGATGACTTGATTTCCCTTGCACATCATAATGAACTTAGTTTGCTCTTGGGTTATGAAGAAATGAAACATATAACTAAGGATATTCTAGAATTTGCCCTTCATAGAGTTATTCATTTTGATCTAGAGGAAATTTATATGTATTGTGCGGTGAATTCTATTGAAAATCCTTATATTGCTAACTACATAAAGAAAAGAAAACAAATAGAAGATGAAGAGAATACTAATGAAAGGGAAGAGACTTCCCAATACCCTCCTATTATTTCTTATGATGACTCAGGCAACAAGGAGGAGCCTCCTATTCAACCAATCTCATTAATAAGGAGCACCAAAAAGAGTATTGAACCCACACATGATGTGGTGAAGAAGAAGAAAAGAAAAAGGAAGAGAGGTAAAAAGATATCTCCCCCAAATAATGCTGATCCTATTACTATTGTGCCTTATGAAAATATAATTGTGTAAGATAATGATACTTCTTATGATCTTGAAAATCTTTTTGGCACTTGCTTGGAAGAAAATGATAATTGCTATACTATTGGTGCTATCCATACTATTAATGATGAGAGTGATTATGATATGAAAAGGCCCAAGCTTGGCGATGCTATGTTTGATGAAGATGATGCTTTTGAGAATATATTTTCTGCAATTAATGTTTGTCCCAAGCTTGGGGATGCTACGTTTAATGAAGATGATATTTTTAGTCTCCCAAGTTTTGATATCCAAATTTATATTGATGATAGCATGCCTCCTACTTATGATGATTATTGTGATGATACTTATGCTATAAAAAGTAGTGATTATATTTATAAAATTGTCATGATTATGATTACACTTTTTCTGAACATTACTCTATTAATGTGGAAACAATTTATAGTATTCGAGTTTCTTATGATACTTCCACTATTCCGAATGAGAAGAATCTTGCTTATGTGGAGGGTAGTAAATTTTCTATGCTTGTAGATCATGAAAAGAATGCTTTAGGTTCTGGTTATATTGTTGAATTCATTCATGATGCTACTGAAAATTATTATGAGGGAGGAATATATGCTTGTAGGAATTGCAATAATATCAAGTTTCCTCTCTATGTGCTTAAAGTTTTGAAGTTATGCTTGTTTTGGCTTCCTATGCTAGTTGATTATTGTTCCCACAAGTTGTTTGCTCACAAAGTCCCTATGCATAGGAAGTGTGTTAGGCTTAAATGTGCTATTCATATTCTTCATGATGCTCTCTTTATGTTACAATTCTTATCTTTTATGTGAGCATCATTGAAATCATCATGCCTAGCTAGGGGCGTTAAACGATAGCGCTTGTTGGGAGGCAACCCAATTTTATTTTTGTCCCTTGATTTTTGTTCCTGTTTAGTAATAAATAATTCATCTAGCCTCTGTTATGATTGAGTTTTTATGTTTTAATTAGTGTTTGTGCCAAGTAGAACCGTTGGGAAGACTTGGGGAAAGTCGTGTTGATCTTGCTGTAAAAAACAGAAACTTTAGCGCTCACGAGAATTGCTGCCAGTTTTTATTGGAGAGTGATATTTAGTTAATTCTTTTTGAAGATGATTAATATATAAATTCCTCACGTCTAGCAATTTATTTGAGAATTTTATGAGTTCCAGAAGTTTGCGTTAGTTACAGATTACTACAGACTTTTCTGTTTTTAACAGATTCTGTTTTTCGTGTATTGTTTGCTTATTTTGATGAATCTATGGCTAGTAAAAGAGTTTATAAACCATAGACAAGTTGGAATACAGTAGGTTAAAAAAATATAAATAAAGAATGAGCTCATTACAGTACCTTGAAGTGGTGTTTTGTTTTCTTTCGCTAATGGAGCTTACGAGTTTTCTGTTAAGATTTGTGTTGTGAAGTTTTCAAGTTTTGGGTAAATATTTGATGGACTATGGAATAAGGAGTGGCAAGAGCCTAAGATTGGGGATGCCCAAGGCATCCCAAGGTAATATTCAAGGACAACCAAAAGCCTAAGCTTGGGGATGCCCCGGAAGGCATCCCCTCTTTCGTCTTCGTTCATCGGTAACTTTACTTGGAGCTATATTTTTATTTACCACATGATATGTGTTTTGCTTGGAGCGTCACTTTATTTTACTTAGTTTTGCTTGCTGTTTGAATAAAATACCAAGATCTTAAATTATTACATGTTATAGAGTCTTCACATAGTTGCATAATTATTCGACTACTCATTGATCTTCACTTATATCTTTCGGAGTAGTTTGTCATTTGCTCTAGTGCTTCACTTATATCTTTTTAGAGAACGGTGGTGGTTATATTTTGAAGAAATTAATGAACTCTCATGCTTCACTTATATAATTTTGAGAGTCTTTAGAACAGCATGGTAGTTCGCTTTGGTTATGAAACTAGTCCTAATATGATGGGCATCCAAGCGGGATATAATAAAAACTTTCATATAGAGTGCATTGAATACTAAGAGAAGTTTGATACTTGATGATTGTTTTGAGATATGAAGATGGTGATATTAGAGTCATGCTAGTTGAGTAGTTGTGAATTTGAGAGATACTTGTGTTAAAGTTTGTGATTCGCATAGCATGCACGTATGGTGAACCGTTATGTTATGAAGTCGGAGCATGATTTATTTATTGATTGCCTTCCTTATGAGTGGCGGTCGGGGACGAGCGATGGTCTTTTCCTACCAATCTATCCCCCTAGGAGCATGCGCGTAATACTTTGTTTTGATAACTAATAAATTTTTGCAATAATTATGTGAGTTCTTAATGACTAATGTTGATTCCATGGATTATACGCACTTTCACCCTTCCACCATTGCTAGCCTCTCTAGTACCGCGCAACTTTCACCGGTACATTAAACCCACCATATACCTTCCTCAAAACAGCCACCATACCTACCTATTTTGGAATTTCCATAGCCATTCCGAGAAATATTGCCATGCAACTTTCCACCGTTCCGTTATTATGACACGCTTCATCATTGTCATATTGCTTTGCATGATCATGTAGTTGATATAGTATTTGTGGCAAAGCCACCGTTCATAATTATTTCATACATGTCACTCATGAGTCATTGCACATCCCGGTACACCGCTGGAAGCATTCATATCTTGTTCTAATGTCAAGTTGTAATTCTTGAGTTGTAAGTAAATAAAAGTGTGATGATCATCATTATTAGAGCATTGTCCCAGTGAGGAATGGATGATGGAGACTATGATTCCCCCATAAGTCGGGATGAGACTCCGGACGAAAAATAAAAACAAGGAAAAAAAAGAGGCCATAAAAAAAGAGAAAAGGCCCAAATAAAAAATAAATAAAAAATGAGAGAAAAAAGAGAGAAGGGGCAATGCTACTATCCTTTTACCACACTTGTGCTTCAAAGTAGCACCATGATCTTCATGATAGAGAGTCTCCTATGTTGTCACTTCCATATACTAGTGGGAATCTTTCACTATAGAACTTGGCTTGTATATTCCAATGATGGGCTTCCTCAAAATTCCCTAGGTCTTCGTGAGCAAGCAAGTTGATTGCACAACCACTAGTTTCTTTTGTTGAGCTTTCATACACTTATAAGCTCTAGTGCATCTGTTGCATGGCAATCCCTACTCACTCACATTGATATCTATTGATGGACATCTCCATAGCCCGTTGATATGCCTAGTCGATGTGAGACTATCTTCTCCTTTTTGTGTTCTTCACAACCAACATTCTATTCCACCTATAGTGCTATGTCCATGGCTCACGCTCATGTATTGCGTGAAGATTGAAAAAGTTTGAGAACATCAAAAGTATGAAGCAATTGCTTGGCTTGTCATCGGGGTTGTGCACGATTTAAATATTTTGTGTGGTGAAGATGGAGCATAGCCATACTATATGATTTTGTAGGGATAGCTTTGTTTAGCCATGTTATTTTGAGAAGACTTGATTGCTTAGTTAGTATGCTTGAAGTATTATTGTTTTTATGTTAATATTAAACTTTTGTATTGAATCTTATGGATCTGAATATTCTTGCCACAATAAAGAAGAATTACTTAGAGAAATATGTTAGGTAGCATTCCACATCAAAAATTATGTTTTTATCATTTACCTACTCGAGGACGAGCATGAATTAAGCTTGGGGATGCTGATACGTCTCCAACGCATCTATAATTTTTGATTGTTCCATGCTATTATATTATCTTTTTTGGATGTTTATGGGCTTTATTAGACACTTTTATATTATTTTTTTGGGACTAACCTATTAACCTAGAGCCTAGTGTCAGTTTCTGTTTTTTCCTTGTTTTAGAATATCGCAGAAAAGGAAAATCAAACGGAGTCCAATTGACCTGAAACTTCACGGAACTTATTTTTGGATCAGAAGAAGCCCATAAGACTTGGAGTGCACGTCAGGGGATCAACGAGGAAGCCACGAGGCAGGGGGCGCCCTCCACCCTCGTGGGCCCCTCGTGCCCCCCCTGACGTACTTCTTCCGCCTATATATCTCCATATACCGTAAAAACATCGGGGATCACAATAGATCGGGTGTTCCGCCGCCAGAAGCTTCCGTAGCCACCGAAAGCCAATCTAGACCCGTTCTGGCACCCTGCCGGCGGGGGGAATCCCTCTCCGGTGGCCATCTTCATCATCCCGGTGCTCTCCATGACGAGGAGGGAGTAGTTCTCCCTCGGGGCTAAGGGTATGTACAAGTAGCTATGTGTTTGATCTCTCTTTCTCTCTCTCTCTCTCGTGTTCTTGAGGTGATACGATCTTGATGTATCGCGAGCTTTGCTATTATAGTTGGATCTTATTATGTTTTCTCCCCCCTCTACTCTCTTGTAATGGATTGAGTTTTCCCTTTGAAGTTATCTTATCGGATTGAGTCTTTAAGGATTTGAGAACACTTGATGTATGTCTTGCGTGGGATACCTGTGGTGACAATGGGGTATTCTATTGATCCACTTGATGTATGTTTTGGTGATCAACTTGCGGGTTCCGCCCATGAACCTATGCATAGGGTTGGCACACATTTTCATCTTGACTCTCCGGTAGAAACTTTGGGGCACTCTTTGAGGTTCTATGTGTTGGTTGAATAGATGAATCTGAGATTGTGTGATGCATATCGTATAATCATACCCATGGATACTTGAGGTGACATTGGAGTATCTAGGTGACATTAGGGTTTTGGTTGAGTTGTGTCTTAAGGTGTTATTCTAGTACGAACTCTAGGGCTGTTTGTGATACTTATAGGAATAGCCCAACAAATTGATTGGAAAGAGTAACTTTGAGGTGGTTTCATACCCTACCATAATCTCTTCATTTGTTCTCCACTATTAGTGACTTTGGAGTGACTCTTTGTTGCATGTTGAGGGATAGTTATATGATCCAATTATGTTATTATTGTTGAGGGAACTTGCACTAGTGAAAGTATGAACCTAGGCCTTGTTTCAACTCTTTGCAATACCGTTTATGCTCACTTTTATCATTAGTTACCTTGCCGTTTTTATATTTTCAGATTACAAAAACCTTTATCTACCATCCATATACCACTTGTATCATCATCTCTTCGCCGAACTAGTGCACCTATACAATTTACCATTGTATTCGGTGTGTTGGGGACACAAGAGACTCTTTGTTATTTGGTTGCAGGGTTGCTTGAGAGAGACCATCTTCATCCTACGCCTCCTACGGATATAAACCTTAGGTCATCCACTTGAGGGAAATTTGCTACTGTCCTACAAACCTCTGCACTTGGAGGCCCAACAACGTCTACAAGAAGAAAGTTGTGTTGTAGACATCAAGAGACTCTTGAGGGGCTCATCAAGCCGAAGCTCGAAGGAAAAGGCACCGATGCCTAAGTATAACCTGCCTCGCACCGCGGAGGTTCGGTCGTGTGAATGTCCTTCCAATGATTTCTTGAGAGCAGCCGGGATTTATGAAGATTTTCATGAATTGGCTAAGAATGCAGGCCTCGCCGCTTTCCTCCACGACCAACGCGATCAATATCTTTGTGCAAAACTTTCTTTTCCATTCTAGGAGCTCACCACCTATGGTGGAGTTTCATTTATATGATGAGCATAAGGAGTCGTCACTTTATGATTTTTGTCGGGTTTGTTTAGTCCCTTTCGAGGGCAAGACAGAGGAACCACATCGCGAGGATGTGGATGGGTTTATTGATACTATCACTGTAGGGGAAACAAGGAAGGTTTCCGATGCACGAATCACTAGCATACATTTTCCTGTTTTACGCTATTTTGCATTATTTGCTAGTCGTTGTTTAATTGGTCGCGGAAACTGTGGAAACCTTAGTGTCCCTGATATTATTATTTTGCTCCACAGTTTATACGGTGATAACTCTATTAGTATGGGTGGCATTATTGCTAAACGGTTAAGTCTGAACCATACCAAGGGCCCCATCTTTGGAGGCATCTATGCTTCACGCCTAGCTGCACATTTTAACATACCTATTAGGCATTATGAGAAGGAAGAAAAGGTGCTGCCTCGTGTTTATTTAGATTATAAAAGTATGGTGGCACATGATTTTATTGTTAAGAATAGGGAAGCAGAGCTTAAATACAAATTGTTCCTTGATAAACATCATCCTGAGACTATTACCCAGCCTGCTCCTTCTTTGTTTGATTTATCTGCAGGCCAGTACCTTGTTCCGTTAGAGGCTATTCACGCCTACCGGAACCCTGCACCAGCCATGAAGCCAGAGCCGGAACCACAAGTTGATCCTTCACGACAGTCTAATTACCAGTGGGATCTGGAGATGATTGCCAGCCAGTGGCAATCAGAGTCTTCTTCTTCTTCTTCTTCTTCTTCTTCTTCTTCTTCTTCTTCTTCTTCTTCTTCTTCTTCTTCTTCTTCTTCTCAGTACGACCCAACTATTACTATGGATATCCGCCAGGCCAGTCGTGGCCATAGACCAACTTAGGCCAAAAGCCTAAGCTTGGGGGAGTATGTATTTCCCACCGACATTACATTTATGTTCACACACTCATTGCTAGATGTCGGTGCTCATACTTTTTCATTGGTATCATCCATGCTAGTTTATTCCCTTTTTATGCTTTCTTCTTGTGTGTTTAATAAACCTTAAGAAAAACTAAAAAAATTAGTTGTAGCTTTTAATTAGTTTACTTTCCATGCTTGTAGTAGTAATTAAAAAGAAAACCCAAAAAGATTTCCTGTTCTTCTTTTACTTGTTGGGAGCTCTCCCGTGTAAATAGTTTTATTTCTTTTCTTTTCCTTGGGGGTCGATAGGAGAAGACCTTAATTAAATTGTTGAAGCGGCTCTTGTATGCATAATTATTGATCCGACAAAAGAGCCCATATTGCCTTGTCTTCTCCTGTTTATTGAATGCTTGAAGGTTCCAGCTTAGTCCAATGCACATGCACTATTATTAATATTCACATCGTTCGGTCGTGCAAGTGAAAGGCAATTATGACGATATATGATGGACTGGCTGAGATGAGAAAAGCTGGTATGAACTCGACCTCTTCTGTTTTTGTAAATATGATTAGTTCATCGTTCCTGATTAAGCCTATTATGAATAAACATGTTTGCAATGACAACTAGAGATCATAGTTTCTTGTGCCATGCTTGATTAGCTATGAGTTATAATTTTTTACCTTGCGTGCCAACTTGCTATTAAAATGGTTGTGATGTGGTATGATAGGGTGGTATCCTTCTCTGAATGATTTAAGTGACTTGACTTGGCGCATGTTCACGCATGTAGTTGAAACAAAATCAACATAGCCTTCACGATATTTATGTTCATGGTGGATTATATCCTACTCATGCTTGCATTCGGTGTTGATTAATTTTAATGCATGTTCATGACTATTGTCGCTCTCTAGCTGGTCTCTTCCCAATCTTTTGCTAGCCTTCACCTGTTGAGGGAGTCCTGGATTAGGGGGTCTCCGGACAGTCGGACTATATCCTTTGGCCGGATTGTTGGACTATGAAGATACAAGATTGAAGACTTCATGCCGTGTCCGGATGGGACTTTACTTGGCATGGAAGGCAAACTAGGTAATACGGATATGTATATCTCCTCCTTTGTAACCGACCTTGTGTAACCCTAGCCCCCTCCGGTGTCTATATAAACCGGAGGGTTTTAGTCCGTAGGACAACATACAATCATACCATAGGCTAGCTTCTAGGGTTTAGCCTCTTTGATCTCTTGGTAGATCGACTCTTGTAATACTCATATCATCAAGAACAATCAAGCAGGACGTAGGGTATTACCTCCATCAAGAGGGCCCGAACCTGGGCAAACATCGTGTCCCCTACCTCCTGTTACCATCCCCCTTAGACGCACAGTTCGGGACCCCCTGCCCGAGATCCGCCGGTTTTGACACCTACATTGGTGCTTTCATTGAGAGTTCCATTGTGTCGTCACCATAAGGCTTGATGGCTCCTTCAATCATCGCTAGCGATGCGGTCCAGGGTGAGGCTTTCCTCCCCGGACATATCTTCATATTCGGCGGCTTTGCACTGCGGGCCAATTCGCTTGGCCATCTGGAGCACATTGAGAGCTACGCCCCTGTCCATCAGGTCAGATTTGGAAACTTGAATTACACGGCCGACATCCTCGAAGACTTGATCTTCGACAGATTCAGGCCCATGTTGGACGCGCCGTATAGTCGTGACGAGCATGACATAACTCTGCCGTCAGACGATGTTCGGGATATCGCATCCACAACTACTCCGTCCATCAATCCGGAGCAAGTCGCGCCATCCGAGAGTGAAGGGATGGACCCCGCCAGGGAGGCCGCACTCTCAGTGGCGATGGAGCCGGATATTGACTTCACCCCTTACGAGAGCCGTGTCACCGAACGACTGGATTCATCTCCGGCCACGGACTCCGAGCGCTCACATCCGTGCCCGTCGAGTCCAACTGGGCGCCGATCTTGGAGTTCACCTCCGTGGATATCTTTCAGCACTCACCTTTCGGAGATGTGCTAAATTCATTAAGGTCTCTCTCCCTGTCAGGAGAACCTTGGCCGAACTATGTTCGGCTATAATGGGATGCGGACGACAAAGGAATTCGCTGCCCACCCACCACCCACTTAGTAGCCACTATCGACGACTTAACCGACATGCTCGACTTCGACTCCTAAGACTTCGATGGTATGGACGATGAAGCCAGAGACGAACAGGAACCACCGCCCTCAGGGCGCTGGACCGCCGCCGCATCATATGATATATACGTGGTGGACACCCCCAAAGAAGGCAATGGTGATGAGACAGCGGAGGATGACCCATCCAAGAAGCAACCCAAGCGCCGACGTCAGCGGCGCCGCTCTAAGTCCCACCACAGAAAGAGCAGTGATATCGGCACAGGAGATAATAACACTCCGGATAGCCCCGAAGACAACAACAATCCCCTCCAGCACGGTGTAGAGCTAGAGGACGAACAAGCTAGCCCTCTAGAGCAGGCAGCAGATGGAGAACCGGAGGAGGACAATTACATGCCCCTCTCCGAAGACGAGGCGAGCCTCGGCGACAACGAGTTTATCGTGCCTGAGGACCCCATCGAGCAAGAGCGCTTCAAGCGCCGGCTTATGGCCACGTCAAATAGCCTAAAGAAGAAACAACAACAGCTTCAAGCTGATCAAGACTTGCTAGCAGACAGGTGGACCGAAGTCCTTGCGGCCAAGGAGCATGAACTCGAGCGCCCATCTAAGAGTTAACCAAAACACAGGTTGCTACCTCACCTCGAGGAGGAAGCATTGAAACCTCATTCACTAGTGTACGATGCGGCTGACCAGCCACTACGCAATCGAGCCAGGGAGGCGTTTCAGCCTAAAGATCAGACCACACCCTGTTGCCACTCAGTCAAAAATACTAAGGCCCGGGGCAACATAGAGGACCTGCGAGACATCTTGGACAGTAAGGCAAAAATAGCAAGGTCAATATACGGGACACGGGCACGTGCGCCCACACGGGACGATGATCGTCGCGTCAGATACACCAAGAGTAAATCCGGCCGGGCCGAATACAGCAGACAAGACTCATACGAACTACGTCCGGATATAGCCCGGCACAGAGGTGTCGCACACCCCCTATGCTTCACTGATGAAGTTATGAATCATGAATTCCCGGAGGGTTTCAAACCCGTAAATATCAAATCATACGATGGCACAACAGATCCCGTTGTATGGATTGTGGATTTCCTCCTTCACATCCACATGGCTCGCGGTGATGATCTACATGCCATCAAGTACCTCCCACTAAAACTCAAAGGACCAGCTCGGCATTGGCTGAATAGCTTGCCAGGAGATTCCGTTGGCAGTTGGGAGGATTTGGAAGATGCATTTCTTGACAACTTCCAGGGCACTTATGTCCGGCCACCGGATGCTGATGACTTGAGCCACATAACCCAGTAGCCAGGGGAATCAGCCAGACAATTCTGGACACGATTCCTGACTAAGAAAAATCAAATTGTAGACTGTCCGGATGCAGAGGCCCTTGCGGCATTCAAGCATAACATCCACGATGAGTGGCTCGCCCGCCACCTCGGCCAGGAGAATCCGAAATCTAGGGCAGCCCTCACGACACTCATGACCCACTTTTGCATGGGCGAGGACAGCTGGCTGGCTCGCAGCAACAACACATCGTGGAATCCGGATACCTCGGATACCAAAGATGTTAACGATAGGCAGCGTCGTAATAGACCAAAGCGCCGCAATAACGGCGATAACACCGAAGATACAGTAGTTAATACCGGACTTAGAGGCTCTAGATCCGGTCAGTGGAAAAAGCCATTTAAAAGAAATACTCCAGCTCCGTCCAGTCTGGATCGCTCGTGTCAAATCCATGGCACTCCCGACAAGCGAGCTGATACGTCTCCAACGTATCTATAATTTTTGATTGCTCCATGCTATATTATCTACTGTTTTGGACATTATTGGGCTTTATTATCCATTGTTATATTATTTTTGGGACTAACCTACTAACCGAAGGCCCAGCCCAGAATTGTTGTTTTTTTGCCTGTTTTAGGGTTTGGAAGAAAAGGAATATCAAACGGAGTCCAAACGGAATGAAACCTTCGGGAACGTGATTTTCTCACCGAATACAACTCAGGAGACTTGGACCCTATGTCAAGGAACTTAACAGGAGGCCACGAGGTAGGGTGGCACGCCCTACCCTACCAGGCGCGCCCCCACCCTCGTGGGCCCCCTGTTGCTCCACTGACGTACTTCTTCCTCCTATATATATCCACGTACTCCCAAACGATTAGATACGGAGCCAAAAACCTAATTCCGCCGCCGCAACTTTCTGTATCCACGAGATCCCATCTTGGGGCCTGTTCCGGAGCTCCACCAGAGGGGGCATCAATCACGGAGGGCTTCTACATCATCATCCAAGCCCCTCCGATGAAGTGTGAGTAGTTTACTTAAGACCTACGGGTCCATAGTTAGTAGCTAGATGGCTTCTTCTCTCTTTTTGGATCTCAATAAAATGTTCTCCCCCTCTCTCGTGGAGATCTATTCGATGTAATCTTCTTTTTGCGGTGTGTTTATTGAGACCAATGAATTGTGGGTTTATGATCAAGTCTATCTATGAATAATATTTGAATCTTCTCTGAATTCTTTTATGTATGATTGGTTATCTTTGCAAGACTCTTCGAATTATCAGTTTGGTTTGGCCTACTAGATTGGTTGTTCTTGCCATGGGAGAAGTGCTTAGCTTTGGGTTCGATCTTGCGGTGTCCTTTCCCAGTGACAGAAGGGGCAGCAAGGCACGTATTGTATTGTTGCCATCGAGGATAACAAGATGGGGTTTTTATCATATTGCATGAAACTATCCCCCTACATCATGTCATCTTGCTTAAGGCGTTACTCTGTTTTTAACTTAATACTCTAGATGCATGCTGGATAGCGGTCGATGAGTGGAGTAATAGTAGTAGACGCAGGAAGGAGTCGGTCTACTTGTCTCGGACATGATGCCTATATACATGATCATACCTAGATATTCTCATGACTATGCTCAATTCTGTCAATTGCTCAACAGTAATTTGTTCACCCACCGTAGAATACTTATTACCTTGAGAGAAGCCACTAGTGAAACCTATGGCCCCTCGGGTCTCTTTCTCATCATATCAATCTCCATCACTTTATTATTGCTTTGCCTTTTACTTTTTACTTTGCATCTCTATACCAAAAATACCAAAAATATTATTTATCATCTCTATCAGATCTCACTTTCGTAAGTGACCGTGAAGGGATTGACAACCCCTAAGCGCGTTGGTTGCGTTGAGCTATTGTTTTTGTGTAGGTAGGAGGGACTCGCACGTAGCCTCCTACTGGATTGATACCTTGGTTCTCAAAAACTGAGGGAAATACTTACGCTAGTTTGCTGTATCATCCTCTCCTCTTCGGGGAAATCCAACACAGTGCTCAAGAGGTAGCAAGAAGAATTTCTGGCGCTGTTGCCGGGGAGTCTGCGCAAAAGTCAACATACCAAGTACCCATCACAATCCCTATCTCCCGCATTACATTATTTTCCATTTGCCTCTCGTTTTCCTCTCCCCCACTTAACCCTTGCCGTTTTATTAGCCGTCTCTCTCTATCCCCCCTCTCTTTCTCTATTTGCCTCTTTCTTGCCCGCTTGCCTTTTGTTTGCTCGTATGGCCGGAACAGTCGTTTATTTATTACTAAACAGAGAACCTAAAGATCTATGGATCCTCATCCGCTTGCTAATCTTTTTAAGAGATCCAGTTATGTTGAACCAATTGCTAGTGAGTTTTGTGCACTAGATTATCTTTATGAGGTTTTGCTTGAAATTCGTGAATCTGAAAAGTGTGATGAAGTACTTTATGAAGTGATTCATGATAGATCTTTGAATAAAAAGCATGATTGCAATGATGATAGTATTAATGTAAATTGTGCTAATAATACGCAAAACCCTAAGCTTGGGGATGCTAGTTTTGCTATGTCCTCTACTTGTTGCAATGATCATGATTGGGTGATTCTTCTTATGATCTAGAAAATTTATTTAAGCCCCATGATGAATATGAGATTGATTATAGTGTTTGCAATATTATTGAAAGTGGGTTTGGAAGAATGTCAACTTTAGATCCCACATATTTGGAGAACGTTCAATCTTATGATTTTTTTTGATAAAAGTGGGTTTGGAGAAGTCATGACTTTAATTAATGTTAATCTCACTATTTTGGAAGAATGTCAACTTTGCATGTATGTGGATCATGTTGAAAATATTTTATGTGATAGCTATTTTGTTGAATTTTCTTATGATCCCACATACAATTATAATGAGAGAGGAAAATATGGTGGTAGAAATTTTCATGTTACTAAATTACCTCTCGTTATGTTGAGATTGCTATTGTTTGTTACCGCTTCCTTGCATTTGCTAGTTGTTGCTTGCCTTGATAAGTTGTTTGCCTATAAGATTCCTATGCATAGTAAGTATGTTAGACTTAGATGTGTTTGTCACGTGGTTTATGATGCTCTCTTTGTGCTTTAATCCTTGTCTTTCATGTGAGCATCATTGAAATATTATGCCTAGCTATAAGGCTTTAAAGAAAAGCGCTTGTTGGGAGACATCCCAATATTTATCCTTGCTGTTATTCAATAAATAATTTATTTAGCCTCTTTTTTGGTTGTGTTTTTGTGTTTAATTAGTGTTTGTGCCTAGTAGAACTGCTGGGAAGACTTGGGGAAAGTCTTGTTGAACTTGCTGTAAAAAACAGAAACTTTAGCGCTCACGAGAACTACTGTTATTTTTATTTGGAGAGTGATATTTAGTTAATTATTTATGAAGATGATTAATATATAAATTCCTCACGTCCAGAAATTTATTTTAGAAATTTTTGGGTTCCAGATCTTTCGCTAGCTACAGATTACTACAGACTATTCTGTTTTTGACAGATTCTGTTTTTCGTGTGTTGTTTGCTTATTTTGATGAATCTTTGGCTAGTAAAATAGTTTATAAACCATAGAGAAGTTGGAATACAGTAGGTTTAACACCCATATAAATAAAGAATGAGTTCATTACAGTAACTTGAAGTGGTCTTTTGTTTTCTTTTGCTAAGGGAGCTCACGAGATTTTCTACTTTAAGTTTTGTGTTGTGAAGTTTTCAAGTTTTGGGTAAAGATTTGATGGATTATGGAACAAGGAGTGGCAAGAGCCTAAGCTTGGGGATGCCCATGGAACCCCCAAGATAATCTAAGGACACCTAAAAGCCAAAGTTTGGGGATGCCCCAGAAGGCATCCCCTCTTTCGTCTACTTCTATCGGTAACTTTACTTGGAGCTATATTTTTATTCACCACATGATATGTGTTTTGCTTGGAGCGTATTTTATAATTTGAGTCTTTGCTTGTTAGTCTACGAAAATCATCCTTGCTGTACACACATTCTGAGAGAGCCATACACAATTTGGAATATGATAGAATACTCTATGTGCTTCACTTATATCTTTTGAGCTCTATAGTTTTACTCTAGTGCTTCACTTATATCTTTTGAGTTATATAATTTCGCTCTAGTGCTTCACTTATATCTTTTAGAGCACGGTGGTGGATTTTTTTTATAGAAACTATTGATCTCTCATGCTTCACTTAGATTATTTTGAGAGTCTTAATAGCATGGTAATTTGCTTAATAATACATATGCTTGGTATTCAAGATTTGTAAAACTTTATTTTGAGTGCATTGAATACTAAGAAAAAATTGATGCTTGATAATTGTTTTGAGATATGAGGATGGTGATATTAGAGTCATGCTAGTTGAGTAGTTGTGAATTTGAGAAATGCTTGTGTTAAAGTTTGTGATTCCCATAGCATGCACGTATGGTGAACCGTTATGTGATGAAGTCGGAGCATGATTTATTTATTGATTGTCTTCCTTATGAGTGGCGGTCGGGGACGAGCGATGGTCTTTTCCTACCAATCTATCCCCCGAGGAGCATGCGCATAATACTTTGCTTTGATAACTTCTAGATTTTTGCAATAGGTATATGAGTTATTTATGACTAATGTTGAGTCCATGGATTATACGCACTTTCCTTCCTTCCACCATTGCTAGCCTCTCAAATACCACACACATTTCGCCAGTATCATACACCCACCAAATACCTTCCTCAAAACTGCCACCACACCTACCTATCATGGCATTTCCATAGCCATTCCAAGATATATTGCCATGCAACTTTCCACCGTTCCGTTCATTATGACACGCTCCATCATTGTCATATTGCTAGCATGATCATGTAGTTGACATTGTATTTGTCGCAAAGCCACCGTTCATAATTTTTTCATACATGTCACTCTTTATTCATTGCATATACCGGTACACCGCCGGAGGCATTCATATAGAGTCATATTTTGTTCTAAGTATTGAGTTGTAATTGTTGAGTTGTAAGAAAAATAAAAAGTGTGATGATCATCATTTTTAGAGCATTGTCCCAAGTGAGGAAAGGATGATGGAGACTATGATTCCCCCACAAGTCGGGATGAGACTCCGGACGAAAAAAAAGAGGTCAAAAAAAGAGAAGGCCCAACAAAATGAGAGAAAAAGAGAGAAGGGACAATGTTACTATCCTTTTACCACACTTGTGCTTCAAAGTAGCACCATGATCTTCATGATAGAGAGTCTCTCATTCTGTCACTTTCATATACTAGTGGGAATTTTTCATTATAGAACTTGGCTTGTATATTCCAATGATGGGCTTCCTCAAAATGCCCTAGGTCTTCGTGAGCAAGCGAGTTGGATGCACACCCACTTAGTTTCTTTTGTTGAGCTTTCATATACTTATAGCTCTAGTGCATCCGTTGCATGGCAATCCCTACTCACTCACATTGATATCTATTGATGGGCATATCCATAGCTTATTGATACGCCTAGTTGATGTGAGACTATATTCCCCTCTTTTTGTCTTCTCCACAACCACCATTCTATTCCACATATAGTGCTATATCCATGGCTCACGCTCATGTATTGCATGAAGATCGAAAAAGTTTTGAAAATGTCAAAAGTATGAAACAATTGCTTGGCTTGTCATCGGGGTTGTGCATGATTTAAATACTTTGTGTGGTGAAGATAGATCATAGCCAGACTATATGATTTTGTAGGGATAGCTTTCTTTGGCCATGTTATTTTGAGAAGACATAATTGCTTTGTTAGTATGCTTGAAGTATTATTATTTTTATGTCAACATGAACTTTTGTCTTGAATCTTTTGAATCTGAATATTCATACCACAATTAAGAAGAATTACATTGAAATTATGCCAAGTAGCACTCCGCATCAAAAATTCTGTTTTTATCATTTACCTAGTCGAGGACGAGCAGGAATTAAGCTTGGGGATGCTTGATATGTCTCCAACGTATCTATAATTTTTGATTGCTCCATGCTATATTATCTAATGTTTGGGACATTATTGGGCTTTATTATCCATTGTTAGATTATTTTTGGGACTAACCTACTAACCGGAGGCCCAACCCAAAATTGTTGTTTTTTTGCCTGTTTTAGGGTTTGGAAGAAAAGGAATATCAAACGGAGTCCAAACGGAAGGAAACCTTTGGGAACATGATTTTCTCACCGAATACAACTCAGGAGACTTGGACCCGACGTCAAGGAATGTAACAGGAGGCCACGAGGTAGGGTGGCGCGCCCCCACCCTCGTGGGACCCTTGTTTCTCCACCGACGTACTTCTTCCTCCTATATATATCCACGTACCCCCAAACGATCAGATACAGAGCCAAAAACCAAATTCCACCACTGCAACTTTCTGTATCCACGAGATCCCATCTTGGGGCCTGTTTCGGAGCTCCGCCGGAGGGGGCATCGATCACGGAGGGATTCTACATCATCATCCAAGCCCCTCCGATGAAGTGTGAGTAGTTTACTTCAGACCTACGGGTCCATAGTTAGTAGCTAGATGGCTTCTTCTCTCTTTTTGGATCTCAATAAAATGTTCTCCCCCTCTCTCGTGGAGATCTATTCGATGTAATCTTCTTTTTGCGGTGTGTTTGTTGAGATCGATGAATTGTGGGTTTATGATCAAGTCTATCTATGAATAATATTTGAATCTTCTCTGAATTCTTTTATGTATGATTGGTTATCTTTGCAAGACTCTTCAAATTATCAGTTTGGTTTGGCCTACTAGATTGGTTGTCCTTGCCATGGGAGAAGTGCTTAGCTTTGGGTTCGATCTTGAGGTGTCCTTTCCCAGTGACAGAAGGGGTAGCAAGTCACGTATTGTATTGTTGCCATCAAGGATAACAAGATGGGGTTTTTATCATATTGCATGAAACTATCCCTCTACATCATGTCATCTTGCTTAAGGCGTTACTCTGTTTTTAACTTAATACTCTAGATGCATGCTGGATAGCGGTCGATGAGTGGAGTAATAGTAGTAGATGCAGGCAGGAGTCAGTGTACTTGTCTCAGACGTGATGCCTATATACATGAGCATACCTCGATATTCTCATAACTATGCTCAATTCTGTCAATTGCTCAACAGTAATTTGTTCACCCACCATAGAATACTTATGCTCTTGAGAGAAGCCACTAGTGAAACCTATGGCCCCCGGGTCTCTTTCTTATCATATCAATCTCCATCACTTTATTATTGCTTTGCTTTTACTTTGCCTTTTACTTTTTACTTTGCATCTCTATACCAAAAATACCAAAAATATTATTTATCATCTCTATCAGATCTCACTTTCGTAAGTGACCGTGAAGGGATTGACAACCCCTAAGCGCATTGGTTGCGTTGAGCTATTGTTTTTGTGTAGGTATGAGGGACTTGCGCGTAGCCTCTTACTGGATTGGTACCTTGGTTCTCAAAAACTGAGGGAAATACTTACGCTACTTTGTTGCATCATCCTCTCCTCTTCGGGGAAATCCAACGTAGTGCTCAAGAGGTAGCACCAGCCAATCACACCAACAGAGAATGCTGGGTGTTCAAGCAGTCCGACAAGTTAAATGCCGAGAACAAGGAGAAGGGGCTGCATAGTGACGACGAGGAGGAGCCCCGGCCGCCGAACACAGGAGGACAGAAGGGGTTTCCCCCTCAAGTGAATACTGTGAACATGATATATGCAACCCACATTCCCAAGAGGGAGCGGAAGCGTGCACTAAGGGACGTCTATGCGATGGAGCCCGTTGCCCCGAAATTCAACCCATGGTCTACTTGTCCGATCACCTTCGATCGCAGGGACCATCCCACTAGCATCCATCATGGCGGATCCGCCGCACTAGTCCTAGACCCCATCATTGACGGATTTCACCTCACTCAAGTCCTTATGGACGGTGGCAGCAGCCTGAACCTGCTTTATCAGGATACAGTGCGAAAAATGGGTATCGATCCCTCGAGGATCAAACCCAGCAAAACCACCTTTAAAGGCGTCATCCCAGGTGTAGAGGCCCATTGCATAGGCTCAATCACACTGGAAGTGGTCTTCGGATCACCGGATAACTTCTGAAGCGAAGAGTTAATCTTCGACACCGCCCCGTTTTGCAGTGGCTATCATGCACTACTCAGACGGACAACGTTTGCAAAATTAAATGTAGTGCCGCATTACGCATACCTCAAGCTCAAGATGCCAGGACCTCGCAGGGTCATAACAGTAAATGGAAACACAGAACGCTCGCTCCGTACAGAAGAGCACACTGCGGCCCTTGCAGCAGAGGCACAAAGCAGCCTATTCAGGCAGACCACTCATTCGGCGTCATAGCTCCCGGACACCTTCAAGCGAGTCCGGAACAAGCTGCAATAGGATCGCCTGGCATGATCAGAGCTCGCCTAGCAATCCGGCCCCCGTCCCAGTCACGGTGAAGTGACGAAATCTGTGCCGCGCGTACATAACTACGCATTGAAAATACCATGGACACAGGCGGGGGCACAATCAGGACACGCCCCGCATTGTGGCTTAACCACACTAGGGGCTGTATACCTTTGACATTCCTTTTTCTCTTTCAGGGCCTAACTCTTTGGAAGCCCTTTCCGGTAGTACGATTGCCGGACACATTCCGGAAGCAACAACCAAGGCGGCAAGAAGCTAAGATGAACACGGGAGCCGCCAGGTGGTCTCTAGTAATACTTGATATACCCACTTTTCACTATTTATGCGTAGCTTGCCCTAGGATAGGACATTTCGAATTGTCCTACTTTATGCTTATTGCACTACTTGTACCGGTATGTTTCAACGTATTATTCAAATAACAATGCATATCATTAATTTATCATTGCATTACTTAAGTTTTTGTCTTTCTCTTATATGTCCATTTACGACAATCCGCACCCGCACGTTCGGGTACGGTCAATACGCTAGGTGCTCTCATTCACCCAACATTATGGCGCAAGAAGTCCGAACACTTTCAACAGTGCGGCACCCCAAACTTATAGCATTATATGCATCAGCTCCGAATCATGTCTTTGGTCAAATGTTGGGTTGCTCGGCTCCCATGCTTTGGTACCTTACGTTCCCCTATATCGGCTAAGGTAGCGGTGGGAGAACTACTGCGATTGTGTCCCAGTTATTCCAGACGAGCACCTCAGTAGAGAAAGCCAAAAACTGACTGTCATGATAAGGCGAGAGACTGGTCGCTGTTCGAGAGGTCTCAAGTCCTTAAAGACTTTTTCCGCTTCGGGCGACGAGTCGGCCTTGTCCGGCTTAGGCATGTATAGCACCCCAAATTCGGCCCTCCGAATACCAGGGTGTCGGTGTCAAAACCGGCGGATCTTGGGTAGGGGGTCCCGAACTGTGCGTCAAAGGCGGATGGTAACAGGAGGCAGGGGACACAATGTTTTACCCAGGTTCGGGCCCTCTTGATGGAGGTAAAACCCTACGTCCTGCTTGATTAATATTGATGATATGGGTAGTACAAGAGTAGATCTACCACGAGATCAGAGAGGCTAAACCCTAGAAGCTAGCCTATGGTATGATTGTATATGTTGTCCTACGGACTAAAACCCTCCGGTTTATATAGACACCGGAGAGGTTAGGGTTACACAAGGTTGGTTACAAAGGAGGAGATATACATATCCGTATTGCCTAGCTTGCCTTCCACGCCAAGTAGAGTCCCATCCGGACACGAGACGAAGTCTTCAATCTTGTATCTTCATAGTCTAACAGTCCGGCCAATGGAGATAGTCCAGCTGTCTGGAGACCCCCTAATCCAGGACTCCCACAGTAGCCCCTGAACCAGGCTTTCAATGACGATGAGTCCGGCGCACAGTATTGTCTTCGGCATTGCAAGGCGGGTTCCTCCTCCGAATACACCATGGAAGAATTTTGAATATAAGGATAGCGTCCGACCCTGCAAAATAAGTTCCACATACCACCGTAGAGAGAATAATATTTCCACAAATCTCAATCTGCTGACACGTTTTGGCAACATGACATCATGTCATGGCTCGATGCTTATTCGAACCTTTTTCTTCAACCAGCTCCACACATAACGTGAGGCGGTTTCTGTCGGCGTTCTGGGAACGGTGGTCCCCAGACTTGCCTGCCTGCGGCTTGCGGCGTGGCTCAAAGGGGGCCCAACACGGCCCATCTTCATCAACACAAGATTCAAGACCCTCGCGAGGGGCCAAGCCTCGCGGGGCGGATGACGTGGAGCTTCCTCAGGCGCGGCCTCGTTAGGCTGGCTCACAAGGAGGCGGAGAGATCAAGGCGGGATACCTCGCAAGGTGCCCGTGATGCAAGCCATGACGATCAAAGGCGCCAGGCGGGTGCCAGCCCGCGCAGCGTCCTCCTTTCCTCTTTGGTGCAAAGGGGGCAAGCGTAGCCGCGGAGTACCGAGGCATCAGACAAAGGTTGCCATTTCGGTGCAACGAGACCAAGACCAGGAGGACTACGAGACGGAGGTCACCGTGGAGCCCAAGACGGCGTCATCACCAGAGCTTTGCGCAGGCGAAGACTGCTTTTGTCAGGATAGCTGATACTTGCTGTCCCCCTTCAAATTAGCCCGCCATTGTTGGCTCCCTTCCCGCTCGATATTTGGGAAGAGGACCAGGGCCTCTATAAATAGGACTGGCCACCCACATAGCAGGGGGACGGTGAGTGAGAGTAAGTTAAAAGAGGTTGGAAGAAAGGAAGAAGATCGATCGAAATCAGAGAGAGAGAGAGAAGGGTGACTGAACTCCTCCTAACAGTTCATCGCCCCAGCCAAGAGCAGACCCTCGCGAGGCTGTTCTTCCTTGTATTGTTCATCATCATCAGCCCCAAGAGGCAATCCACCCACCACACACTGGAGTAGGGTATTACACCACAACGGTGGCCCGAACCAGTATAACCCTTGTGTCTCTTGTGCAGTTCTTTCAGTAGTCTAGATCCTTGCGAGACGGTGAGGTAGAAGGCGTAATCTCCGCGCGCACCCCAGAGTTCGAACCTTAAGGGTCTGCCGGAACCCGAAATCCGACATTTGGCGCGCCAGGTAGGGGTGCACCGAAATTCGGCTTCCACCGCCCCGTTCTCCTCCGACCGTCGCGTCCATGTCCGACGCTCGTTGGGCCCGCACCGAGTGCCGGGCCGCCATCGCTTCCCGCGTCGCCTAGACGGCACCCGTCGGCGGACGTCCTCGTCGTTCCCCGTCACCCGCCATCAACGCCGCCACTGGCCCAGCGGGGGGCGAGCAGCAAGCGTCGTCTCAGCATCCATCCGTGCGGCAAGACGGCCGCACCGCTACTCCATCGCTCACACCAGCTGGTTCTTCGTCCGCGCGCTCCACGCACCCTTGGAGGCTCGAGCTGCGCTCATCGCGGCAAATGAGCTCCTACACTACCGTCCCGTCGACGACGTCTACGAAGAGTGGCTCGACCGCGTCGCCGAGCTCGTCCGCGCCGCAGGGGGCTCTCCCGCGCCATCCGTTCCGCCGCGCCGCACCCCGCCCCGCGCGGGTAACGAAGCTCCAGGGGCATACCAGCTGCCTCCTCTCCAAGAAGACGTCATGGCTCCAAGGCGCGTGGCCCCTGGGCGGAGCCCGCTCCGTCAGGTGCCAGCGCAGCAAGAACGGAGCTGCCAAGAAGTCCCTCGCCCGCAAGGAGCTGCCCGGGCGCTCCCTGCTCCAGCACGCTGCGACCCTGCTCCAGCTCCGGCACGCCAAGACCCCGCGCTGCTCCTAGCTGCAGCGCATGGGGACCCTCAAGGCCGAGCTCTCCACCAGCCGAAACCTTTCGTGGCCACCGCAGGCTGCCATGCCTACACCACCGAGCTGCGTAGCGTCGCGTGGCCCGGCAAGTTCAAGCCAGACCTGCCTCCTCGTTACGACGACACGACTGACCCTGCAGAGTTCCTCCAGCTCTATGAGCTGGGCATCGAAGCTGCCAGCAGGGACGAGAAGGTCATAGCGAACTGGTTCCCCATGGCGCTCAAGGAAGGAGCTCGCACCTGGCTCCTGAATATGGCTCCAGGCACGATCTCTTCCTGGGACCAGATGCGCACCCGCTTCATCGCCAACTTCCAAGGTACTCGCGGCCGGCCACCTGCCGTGAGCGACATGCGCCGCATCAAGCAACAACCCGGAGAGACCCTGCAAAAGTACATCCAGTGCTTCAACAGCGCGCGCCTCAAGATCCCCAAGGTGTCCGAGGAGGCCATCATCTCGGCCTTCTCCGATGGTGTGCGCGATGTCAAAATGAAGGAGGAGCTGGCGATGCATGAAGATCTGTGCACCTCCCTGGAGCTGTTCAACTTGGCGACCAAGTGCGCCAGGGCTGAGGAGGGACGCCTCTCCCTCCTCAAGCTGCCTGCCGCAGACCCAGAAGAGAAGAAGCCCAAGGCCAAGGACATGAAGCGCAAGGGGGCTGCCGTGCTCGCGGCAGAACCAGACACCAAACGGGGCAAAGATCTGCCTGAGTCCTCCAGGGGCAGCCGGTACTATGTGTACCACGACCTCCACACCCACAACACCAACGAATGCCAAGAACTCCGTGCCGTGCGAGAAGGAAGGATCGGCCGTCGTCCTGACCGCGCCGATCGGGGCTATGGCCGAGGAGGAGGAAGAAACGCAGGACACTGGGAAGACCGCGGCCCGCGCCCAGGGCGGCGCGATCAACCTCGCGAGGATCGCTGGCGAGACCTGCCTCGCAAGGGGGACTGGTGGGATCAACCTCGTGAGGATCGCCCACAGGGCCACGCAGGCCTCCCTCCACTGCCGCCTCAGCCAAGGAGGAACGAGGACCGCCATCAAGACGAAGGGGCTGGGGGCTTCCAGCAGCCACACGCAATCGCCTGCATCCTGGGCAGAGCTCAAGCCCCAGCCTCCCAACGCATCTTCAAGCAGTTTGCCCGCGAAGTGAATGCAGTCCTCCCCAGGCTTGAAGCAACGCGCCCTCTCAGGTGGTCGGCATGCGCCATCACATTCAGCTCAGCGGATCAACTCAAGTGTGCGGCCACAGCCGGAGTCGTCCCGATGCTTTGCTCCCTATTCATCAGCAATGTACTGGTCACCAGGACCCTCATCGATGGTGGGGCAAGGCTCAACGTCCTGTCCGTGGAAACGTTCAACAATCTCCAGGTGCCCTACGACCAGCTTCAGCCAACCAAGCCCTTCTCCGGAGTCACCGACGGCTCCACGGTCCCGATTGGGCAGGTCCGCCTCCCTGTCACCTTTGGGGCACGCAACAACTACCGCACCGAGCTCATCGACTTTGACGTCGCCCACGTCCGCCTGCCGTACAATGCCATCCTCGGGTACCCAGCGCTGGCCAAGTTCATGGCCGCAACTCACCATGGCTACAACGTCCTCAAGATGCCAGGAAGTGGTGGAGTCATCACGGTGCCCTGTGAAGAGAAGGATGCAGTGTGTTCCCTGGAGCGAGCCTTTCAGGCCGCGTCACTAGAAGACCCGGATCGCGGAAGCAGGAGGCTTCCCGAGACCACCCCCAAGAAGAAGAAGACATCATCCGGACCGGCCCCTCGGGAGGCGGGCCCCTCAGGGCCCGCATCTGCCTAGGGGGAACCTCCTTCCATCGCATAGGAAAGCGCACCCGGCGCCCTCCTCAGGCAGGGCTCGGGGGCTCTCCCCTGGAGGGCCACCGACCTGGCCAGGGTCATGAGGGAGGCGCTTGGGCACCACATGGAGGCGTGTTTCGAAGCACGTTTCCCTCAAGAAGGAGCAAGGCAAGGAAGGTCAGACCCGCAGGAGTTCGTCGACAAGGCCATTCAAGAACTATAGGAATCAAGAATCATGAGAGGTTGCCGCCGTCTACCAGCTGTGGCTCCCCATCCAGGCGAGGATGGTGGGCTGCACGTCTGCATCGACGTACCAGGGCTCAACCAAGTCGCTACGATGGAGCGCCTCTGGCCCTCGCGAGTGGGGCGCTGCGGGGGTCCGCCCCACAGGTACGTTCGCATGCCTTACGGCTTGCCGAGCGCGGTTGCTACGTGCCAGCGCCTCATGAAGGGCATCATGGAGGCTCAAGAAGACAGGCGTTCCGCAGCCTTGGCGGAGATGGAGATGATTCGCAAAGAGCTACCAGTGCCTCCGGAGCCTCCCGAGGCCCCTGGGCCTGGGGGCTCGTGAGGATCGGCTTCCGCAGCCTGCCGAGTCTGCTGCACCAACACCCCTTCGCCCTCGACACCCTCAGGTGACATCTTACAAGTTTCATTTCCAGCTGGGAGCACCCTCCCGGGGCTGCATCGTTCCCAGGCCACGTGGGTCCGTCCCTGCGGTATGTATCCCTTTTATTTCATGTCGTTAGCTTGCTTTGATGGGGGCGCCCCTCGGGCTACATCATCCCCAAGTCGCTCGGGCCAGGCCCATCGGCATGTATCTCCCTTGCGTTTATTTCCGGCTATGCATTCGCCCATCATGCTTGATTACTTGATGCCTGTCCACGACACCCCTTCTTCTCCATGTCGACCACTTGCACGTTAAAGGGGGGTACCTGAGCATCGCGACTCAGGGCTCTTACTGGCTCTCCAGCCCTCACCCTCTGGCCATGTCCACGGCATCGCGACCTGGCATACCAGCGACGGCTGAGACAAGCTCAAGGGCCGGGACCCAAGGACGTAGAGTGCCGGCATCTGACCAAATTTGCAGGAACACATCACAAGATAAGGCCCAGTGCCAGGCGCAACCCGCCTAGAGGTAGGGCCCCGTGAGTCCCGCGCTGGCTCACGGGTGCCCAGATACACCTCACCTAGCCCTACCGTGCCGGCCACGTGTCAGGGCGGGGCTGTGCACACCCCGGGGGCTCCTCCCGGAGGGGAGCCCCTCCCACGTACCGGTGGAAGCACCATGCTCCGCACTGGCTGACGACACTGCCGAGGAGCGGCTATGCCCGTACACATGCGGAAGCGCTATGCTCCGCGCTGGTGATAAACAACTGAGGGTGGCCCCCGGGCCGCATCAACCTCAGGGAGCCTAGAGCTCAGTGTCTAGCCTCATCGCAACGCCTCCCCTCGGGAGCGTCGCGCGAGGGGGATGGGCACGGGGGCTGCGCCTGGGTCACGCCCAGACGTACGCCACCCAGCCAGGCCCCTCGGGCCTGGCTCGCCGCGCATCTCTCCCTGAGCGGAGCCAAGGTATGATGGCCATTTGAGCGTCAAGGGGGACCCCTGAGCATCGCGACTCAGGGGCCTAACTGGTCCCGTAGCCCCTCACTCCTTAGTTCCGAAAGGCTAATGCTGGGTGAGGCACACGCGGGGCCGGGCTGTGCAGACGTAGAACGATGGTCCCACTTGCATCTCACCTCATCACTAGCTGTTTGCGCGTCAAGGGGGACTCCTGCGCATCGCGACTCAGGAGCCTAACTGGCTCCGTAGCCCCTCACTCCTTTGGTCCTGTCCTGTTTTCCGGTCGGGGCTAATGCTGGGTGAGGTACGCGCGGAGTCGGGCTCCGCATATGTAAAACGGAAGATCCACCTACATCACACCTCCCTACTTGTTGTTCGTGCGCCAAGGGGGACTCCTGAGCATCGCGACTCAGGAGCCTAACTGACTCCGTAGCCCCTCACTCCTTTGGTCCCGTCTTGGTTTCCGGTCGGGGCTAATGCTGGGTGAGGTACGCGCGGGGCCGGGCTCTGCCGGCGTAGAACACAAGCAAGTAGGAAGAAAAGCATAAAATTCAAGGAATTTAAAAGCAAATATTACAGTCCATACTGTCGTCTCAATACCAAACGCGAGTTTAAACGCCTCCCCGAGGCATGATGCATGTGCAGGAATTAAAAGCAGGGCAGGAGCAGTAGCGGAGTCACTTGGCGGCGGTGGAGCAGCGCGGGTGGCCCCGCCTCATGGAGCAGCAGGACCAGCAGCATCCTGCTTCGACTTGGTACTGAAGGCCCGGAACTTCCCCAGCAGAGCCTTCGCGCGACCCTTCACGGCCTCGGCAGCGGCGACAGCACCCTCGCCGCTTACTGGCTCCAACAGGCTGTCGAGGTCGGCGCTGGGGTCGCGAAGGTAGATGTGGGTGAAGACCCGCGTCAGCGCAGCAGAAGACAGAACACGCGCCTCGGCCTCGGCCGTGGGGCCAAGGCCAAGGGTGACATCCTCAAGAGCACGAACCAGGAAGGGAAGCAGGAACCCCAGCGGAGACCGCTCGCACCGAGGCCTCGACACCACCTGACGGTCTTCCTCGTCCCGGCCGTGAATAGCGAGCCGTTTCTTCGGCGGGAGCGGGTCTGGCCCCTCTCGAGGGGCCTTTCCCTTCTCCGCTGCAGAGAACCCGGCGAATCGGAGCCATCGCGGAAAGACGGAGCAAGGATCAGGAAGAAGGAGAAGTAAGGAAGGATGGACTGGAAGGGCACGCGCAGTTCTGTACTTATAGCCGGCGAAGGCCAACCGCCGGCCTCCACGATCGTAGGTAATCATGACACGATTTGCATGCAGGGACTTGTCCAACCCGCACGATCATCAAGGCATCATGGGGAAGCGGAGACGCCCACGTCCCATCAACCTCCATGCGGCGCCCAAGGCCGCAGGCTGTTAGGGCCCGCGGCGCTTCGCCCTTGCCCTTTCGCCTCTCAGCACGGCCAAGTCCGGGCGCGCCTTGGGCCCGGGGGCTACTGTCGGCGTTCTGGAACAGGGGTCCCCAGACTTGCCTGCCTGCGGCCTGCGGTGTGGCTCAAAGGGGGCCCAGCACGACCCATCTTCATCAACACAAGACTCAAGACCCTCGCGAGGGGCCAAGCCTCGCGGGGCGGACGACGTGGAGCTTCCTTAGGCACGGCCTCGTCAGGCTGGCTCACGAGGAGGCGGAGAGATCAAGGCGGGGTACCTCGCGAGGTGCCCGTGACGCAAGCCATGACGATCAAAGGCGCCAGGCGGGTGCCAGCCCGCGCAGCGTCCTCCTTTCCTCTTTGGTGCAAAGGGGGCAAGCGCAGCCGCGGAGTACCGAGGCATCAGGCAAAGGTTGCCATTTCGGTGCAACGAGACCAAGACCAGGAGGACTACGAGATGGAGGTCACTGTGGAGCCCAAGACGGCGTCATCACCAGAGCTTTGCGCAGGCAAAGACTGCTTTTGTCAGGATAGCTGATACTTGCTGTCCCCCTTCAAATTAGCCCGCCATTGTTGGCTCCCTTCCCGCTCGATATTTGGGAAGAGGACCAGGGCCTCTATAAATAGGACCGGCCACCCACATAGCAGGGGGACGGTGAGTGAGAGTAAGTTAGAAGAGGTTGGAAGAAAGGAAGAAGATCGATCGAAATCAGAGAGAGAGAGAGAGAAGGGTGACTGAACTCCTCCTAACAATTCATCGCCCCAGCCAAGAGCAGACCCTCGTGAGGCTGTTCTTCCTTGTATTGTTCATCATCATCAGCCCCAAGAGGCAATCCACCCACCACACACTGGAGTAGGGTATTACACCACAACGGTGGCCCGAACAAGTATAACCCTTGTGTCTCTTGTGCAGTTCTTTCAGTAGTCTAGATCCTTGCGAGACGGTGAGGTAGAAGGCGTAATCTCCGCGCGCACCCTAGAGTTCGAACCTTAAGGGTCTGCCGGAACCCGAAATCCGACAGTTTCTTGACAGATCTCGTCAAAGCAGAGATCGTGTTCCCCTAATTGCGGGATTCTCATTAATACGATCGTGGGTAACCCAACCGTGTCTAGGACTCCTAGATTATAGGCAAGTCTCAAACGGCCACGGAGAGGACGCTTGATATTCACCCTCTCTATAAAGGGCCAAGGCTTTTACTTTTTCCCTCCCGTGCTCAATCGAATCCTTACCCCGCCTCGAGTTCTAACACCCAAAGCCCAGGTCAGGCGCTCCGGATCTTCAACCATGTCCGGATCCGGCCTTCAAGGCCGATGGATGCCCTCCTCCGTTACGGAAGAAGATATCAAGAAGTTGAGGGAGGACAGATACCTGACCGCCGAGGTTTCGCATCGGCTGCCTGCCCGAGGGAAGGTCGTCCCTACTCCTGAACCCAACGAAGACGTCGTGTTCATCTCCCACTTCCTCCGAGGTCTAGGCCTCGCTCAGGATCGCTTCGTCAGGGGTTTGATGTTTTACTACGGGCTAGACTTCCATGATCTAGCCCCGGACTCCTTTCTTCACATCTCGGCATTTATTGTCGTGTGTGAGGCCTTCCTCCGCATTACCCCTCACTTCGGCCTGTGGCTCAAGACCTTTGATGTGAAGCCGAAGACAATCGAGGGACAGCACGCAGCGTGCGGAGGAGCATTAATAAGCAAGATTGCGGGAGCTCCGTGGCCAAAAGGTTCCTTTCCAAAGGTGTCCGGATTATGGCAACGGGAGTGTTTTTACATCACAGCTCCCAAAAGTGCCAAGTGGGTGGCTCCCCCCGCTTTCTGCTCGGTCCCCCACCACAACTGATGTCATGGATTAGCAGAGGGCTGAGCTCGGGTCCAGCCAAGGACGTGCCTATACTGCAAAGCCGCATTCAAGATCTTTTCGAGGGAGATTTTAATTTGGTTATGGTAATGCAAGTAATGTTGGTTCGTCGAGTCCAGCCTGGCAAACGCCGGCCCCTCCGCATGTGGGAGTTCAACCCAGAAGGACCGCGCTCTATCCAGAATTTCCTCGGCCTGACGCACGAGGAGATGTATAAATTGTTCTTTGGACCTCAAATAGAGTGTCTGGACACTACTGAGGATGTGGGCCTGAGCAGCAACCACACCACCGAACAGGTAAGTAATCCTCTAGCCGAACACACCGCCTTTCATTTATCATGACGGCATTTTGAGAAATTACTCTTTGACCAGGACTGGCTAACAAAGGCGAAGATGATTCGGTGTTCGACCCCCCTTCCTGAGGGTTTGGAAAATCCGGTATTGGAAAAGATGCTCGAGCTAGCACCTTGCCCGGAGCCCTCAGAGGAAGATAAAGGGGGGAGTACTAAGGGCGGAAGCGGGCCCCCATCGCTGCCAATTCCAACCGAGGGAATGAGCGCCTCCAAGAAGGAGGATAAACCAGGCGAAGAATCCGACCTTCTCTCACTTCGGGGGAGGAAGAGGACTGCCTCTAAAGATCCAGAAGCCGAGGCTTCCAAACGGGAGAAGAAGTCTTCACCAGAGGGTCCTGCCTTGGAGGGTGCTCTTGCCACACAAAGTCCGCGCGAGGGTTAGCCCTCCAACGAGCTGTAAGTAACCAAAAAGTGTTTTAATGGTGGAGATATACTACCTTACCTCGGAGGAAAAATAACCGAAGCGTTTATCTTGCAATTCAGATCTTAGCCCTTCTCAGCAGAGCTCGTCTTCGGGGGATCTTCTTCAGGAGATGATGGAGAACGAAACGCCTCCCCCGAACTCCCCCGCTCAAGAAGCGGGCGACCTTGAAGTGTCGTCACGGAGGGCCTCTCCGGATCCGGTGAGGCCAGAATATAATCCTGGAGTCACCCGAAGTCCCCAGCGTCCAGCTCCCGGAGAGAGCAAATGAAAGAGTCCGGCACCATCTGGTATGCCGTCGGACGTACTGAGGGAGCTGTTGGAGCGAGCAGCCATCTCAGAGGAACACCGTTCGTTGATGGGTACGGTGATGGAAAGAATTTCATCCGCTGAAAGCAGATTACATGAAGCCTTTATGAGTCTACTGACGGGCTTTGAGGTACGTGAAATGACATACTTTTTAATAGTACAGTACATGTTAGGTGTGCCCTGTGTAGATAGTAGCCCCTGAGACTCTAGTTGTCATCGAGAAACGGCGGCGAACAGAGGATCATAGTCCTAGGCAATAACTAGACTGCCTTTATGTGCAGGTGGTGGAAGTTCCGGTGGCTAGCGGGACTAATGAGTTTGCCGAACTAAAGCGGCAACTGGATGCGACAGACGCCGACATCGAGCTTTTTAACAAGCGGCTTGACGAGTCATAGGGTAAGTAATGTTTTCTGGTGAATGTAACATAATAAGAGCAGCATGATGCCAGTATCTTTAATATGTTGTGACTGCAGATGGAGCTACCACTGTGGAGACCCTTCGGGCGGAACTTTCCCGAGCCAAGGAACAAGCAAGAGTTAGTAATGCGGCTGCTTTGAAGGCGGCCGAAGAGTTAAGAGCTGAGAAGGCCGCGCATTGCGAAAGCAAAGAGAAGATGGCCAAGATGGCCGCGGAATTAAAAGACATTGCCGACCGTTGCCAGTTCCTTGAAGAAGGGAACCGAGTGAAGGCGGCGGACTTGGAAAAGGCCACGATGGCGACCAAGGACACTCGCTCTGCTTTGAGGGCGAAGAAGGAGGAGTTGCGCTAAGCCGGGGATATTGTGGCTGGGAAGCCCTTTCTGCTGTAGAGGAAGTTCGGAGATCCGCAGTATGCTCCCCTGGATCGGCTGTGGAGTTCGGCAGACGCATATATGGACTTGGCGGCAAGCGCTGTCGATGCAGTCGAATACTTCCGAGATCAGACAGATCGTGAAGTGGACAAGCTGTGTTGGTCACAATTTAACGTTCCAGAGCGTCCGCTTCCCTTGACTGATTAGCTAGACGAATGGGCCGAACTTAATAGGTTGTCCGGACTTGCCATGAGGTCCGTCGTAGATCATTTGTGGTCTAAGAAGCCGAAGCCAAACAACTATTTCAGCTTAGTGCAACAGTTCCTTGGTGCGGTGCCGCGCATCAATGTGATGAAGAGGTCGTCATGCATAGAAGGCTCGCAGATGGCCTTTGCCCGTGTCAAGTCATACTGGGCGGAGATGAATGCTACCACAGTTGCGGCGCAAGGTTCGGCCATAGGCCGAGTAGCTGTCGAGCACTATTTTGAAGAGGTTCTTGAGGGTGCTCGTTTGATAGAGGCCCAGTGCTCGAAGAATATTATGTTTGAGTGACATGTATTCCCATTGTAAATACAATGTTTTTATGAAATATAGCAAGGCTGTATTTATACTTTTGCCAGAAAGTGATACGGTGCCTCCTGTGCGGCCGTTTACGTATATATGTATATAACCTAAAAGATTGTTGTCGTCAGCTTCAACCCCCACGCATATAATGCGGAGGTGCTCGCAGAAAACGCGTGTTCACACTTAACCCAACGTCTTGGTCCTATTAAGGAGGTGATAGTGCAGCGAACGAGGCAACCGGACTATGATGCTTTAACACTTTCACTTAGCCATAGGAGTTTGACGGTGGGGCTACTATATAGCCCCTGGTGGCTCCGCACTCTCCCGAATTCGGGGTGCGTATATGCCTAGCCGGGAAACGGACCTTCATTAAAGCGGAGGAATTCTAACATTCCGATAGGTCATCGAGTGGTTGACCAGTCTCACGCTATATCATGACAGTCAGTTTTCGGCTCTCTCTACTGAGGTGCTCGTCCGGATGAACCAGGGCACAATCGCAGTAGTTCTCCTGGTGCTGCCTTAGCCGATAAAACGGAACTTAAGGCACCAAAACACAGGAGCCGGGCAAACGCAACATTTGACCAAAGACATGATTCGGAGCTGATGCATATAAGGCCAAACTCGCGACACCGAACACTCCCTAAGGTATTCGGTATTTATGGTATAAACCGGGCCTAAATAGTGCCCTTTGTAAGAAGCCCCTTGTGTCCAGGTACATGCAAGATTCTGACGTGGCCACATGCCAGGACGCCAGCGTCCTTCTTGATTGTACTGAGAATCCGAGGGATGTGTATCAACAAGAGATAGTAAAAAGGTTTATGCATGGTCTTAATCTAAAAAAAAATCCTTGGAACGGGTCCCTGCTGCACGTTTGCGCCTGTGTCTCTGTTGTGCCGTAGCCTGGACAGGTGTAGCACGATGGTCATCTGTAAAAGAAAGGAACATAGGTGAAAAGTTGTCGTGCAAAAAGGTAGTTTTAGAGAAACCATGTATAGTTAAAGATGAGTAGAAATTGCCACTTGTCTGCGCGCATTGAGCCCCTTGTATTTGTAATAGGGGTGTGGCCATCAATCCGGTATGAATTACATATAGCTGCGCCGGACTCATCTAGCCGTGTCCGTGATTTTGATGACCTATCAAATGCTTTAGTTGGTGAGGCCATTTTTAGCGTGCGGCTCCCAAGGCAGTCACACTCTCTTCAACGCGCAAATATCGCTTAATATTTCCATTCACTGTAATGATGCCACGTGGACCGGGCATCTTGAGCGTGAGGGAATCGTAATGCGGTATTGCATTAAAGCGAGCGAAAGCTTCGCGTCCAAGTAGTGCTTGGTAGCCACTTTGGAACGGAGCAATGTGGAAGGTTAAATTTTCACTACAAAAGTTATCGGGGAAGCCGAATATAACCTCTAGTAGCAGGGAGCCCTTGCTATGAGCCCCTGGGCCTGGCGTTACTCCTTTAAAGGTACTATTGCTGTGGCAAATTTTTGTTGGGTCTATCCCCATTTTGCGGATTGTCTCCTGATATATCAGGTTTAAATTGCTGCCGCCGTCCATCAGGACTCGTGTGAAATGGTATCCGTCAATTATTGGGTCTAATACCAAGGCAGCCCATCCTGCATGCCGGATATTTGCTGAGTAATCCCGATGGTCGAAAGTGATTGGTTGAGACGACCAGTGGCAGGACTCCGCGGTGATAGGCCCTTGGGCATATTTCGCTAGGAGTGCCACTTTGTTTCTCCCCTTGATCACGTGTAACACGTTTACTATTTTGACTTCTGGTGGAAATTTCTTTTGTTCCCCAGTGTCTTGTTTGAGAGGCTCATCCTCGTCTTTGCTTGGTGTATCCTCCCTTGTGTACGGCGTTGAGCTTGCCGGACTGCTTGAAGACCCAACATTCTCTATGGGTATGGTTCGCAGGTTTACCAGGGGTGCTATGGATCTGACAAACTTGGTCCAGAATTTTGTTTAGGCTGCACAGTTTGTCTCTGGCGCCTTTAGAGGGCAGCTTTTGCTGACCTGACCGAGAGCTTCTGAATCCGGTGTTTACTGCCATGCTCTTCGTGCTGTCTTCTTTATTCCGGCGTTTGTTATTGTTGTTGCGTCGTGGTTTCCCGTTAACATCTCTAACTTCGGATGTACTGGGGTCGCTGGTGCTGCACCTGGCTAGCTAGCTATCCTCGCCCGCGCAAAAGCGGGTCATGAGGCTTGTTAATGCTGCCATTGTTCTCGGCTTTTCTTGGCCGAGGTGTCTGGCAAGCCATTCGTCACAGACGCTATGCTTAAAAGCTGCCAAGGCTTCAACGTCCGGACAGTCGACTATTTGGTTCTTTTTAGTAAGAAACCTGTTCCATTGCTTTCGGGCTGACTCTCCAGGCTGTTGAGTTATATGACTCAAATCGTCCGCATCCGAAGGCCGGACATAAGTCCCTTGAAAATTTGCTTGAAAAGCGTCTTCGAGCTCTTCCCAGCTTCTAATGGAGCTTTCAGGGAGGCTTTTAAGCCAGTGCCGAGCTGGCCCTTTGAGTTTGAGGGGTAAATACTTAATGGCGTGGAGATCATCTCCTCGAGCCATATGGATGTGGAGGATATAATCCTCAATCCAGACCCCAGGGTCTGTTGTTCCGTCGTATGCCTCTTTGTTTACGGGTTTGAATCCCTCTAGAAATTCATGGTCCAGCACCTCATCGGTGAAACATAGGGGGTGTGCGGCACCCCTGTATCTGGGTGTGCCACGTTGTTCGGATGTTTGTTGTGTTGCATCGTATGCTGGAGCGCGCTTGCGCGGTCCATAGATGGATTTGGTTGCTCCGTCCTTTTGATGTGAGCCCTCGCATGGATCGTGTATTGGCTTGTGTGCGGCATCGGTTGCCGCATTATGTTGGCCGTGAGGTCATCTATCCGGCCAGATGGCCGTTTTAATTTTTGGTTGTGGGGGATCTAAGGCCTCCTCGTTAAATTTAGGTAGCAACCTCCGCTTCGGGTAGCTCTTGGTGGGGTGATTACCGCCGTACTTCGCTGCTGTGTTGAGTACTTTATTCCATCTGATTTGGAATGTGTCTTGCGCAGCCTTGAGCCTTTGCTTCTGCTTTTTTAGACTCCTCGCGGTGGCAACAAGCCTTTGATGGCATTCTGTTGGTCCGAGTGTCTGTCCGGTGTGATGTCATCCAGACTGTTATCTTTGACAGAGTCGGGTTGTTCGGTCTGATTCTCCGTGTTGCCGTGGTCCGGCAATGGTTCACCCTGCTCTAATGCTGGGTTTGTATGACTGTTGTTTCGGCCGAGGCGGGTTTTGGGGCAGCGCTTACGCCGCCGCTTTGATTGCTTCTCGAGGGGATAACCCTTCGTTGCGTCCTTCCGTTCCTCGTCGTCGTTTTCCTTTAGTGTGTCCACCATGTATACGTCATGCGGTGACGTGGGCGTCCAGTTCCCTGGGGGCAGTGGTTCCTGTTCGTCTCCTGCATCGTCGTCCATCCCGTCGATGTCTTTGGAGTTGAAGTCGAGCATGTCGGTTAAGTCATCGACATTGGCTACTAAGTGGGTGGTGGGTGGGTCACGAATTTCTTCGTCGTACACATCCCAGTCCTGTCGGACATAGTTCGGCCAGGATTCTTCTGACAAGGAGAGAGACCTTAATGAGTTCAGTATATCACCGAGGGGCGAGTGCTGAAAGATATCGCGGAGGTAAACTCTATGATCGGCGCCTAATCAGATTCGATAGGAACGGGCGCAGGCGGTTCGGAGTCCGTGGCCAGAGAAGGGTCCGGCAGTTTAACAACATGGCTCTCGTGCAAGGTAGGGTCGATGTTCAGCTCGATCGCCGCTAAGGGTAAGGCCTCCGCAGTGGGGTCCATCCACCCATCCGCAGAAGGCGCAACTCGCTCCGAATTGAGGGTCGGAGCGGCTGCCGGTGCGATCTTAACACTGTCTGATGGTAGAGCTAAATCGTACTCATCGTGACCGCGTGACGCACAAGGCAGAGTCTCGAATCCGTCGAAGATCAAGTCTCCGTGGATATCGGCTCTGTGGTTTAAGCTTCCAAACCTGACCTGGCGGCCAGGGGCGTAACTTTCAATCTACTCCAGATGGCCAAGCGAATTGGCCCGCAGTGCAAAGCCGCCGAACACGAAGATCTGTCCGGGGAGAAAAATCTCACCCTGGACTGCATCGCTATCGATGATAGTAGGAGCCATCAAGCCTAACGGCGATGACACAGAGGAACTCTCAATGAAAGCACCAATGTCAGTGTCAAAACCGGCGGATCTCGGGTAGGGGGTCCCGAACTGTGCGTCTAAGGCGGATGGTAACAGGAGGCAGGGGACACAATGTTTTACCCAGGTTCGGGCCCTCTTGATGGAGGTAAAACCCTACGTCCTGCTTGATTAATATTGATGATATGGGTAGTACAAGAGTAGATCTACTACAAGATCAGAGAGGCTAAACCCTAGAAGCTAGCCTATGGTATGATTGTATATATTGTCCTACGGACTAAAACCCTCCGATTTATATAGACACCGGAGAGGTTAGGGTTACACAAGGTCGGTTACAAAGGAGGAGATATACATATCCGTATTGCCTAGCTTGCCTTCCACGCCAAGTAGAGTCCCATCCGGACACGAGACGAAGTCTTTAATCTTGTATCTTCATAGTCTAACAATCCGGCCAATGGAGATAGTCCGGCTGTCTGGAGACCCCCTAATCCAGGACTCCCACACAGGGGCTTCGCCAAAAATTTAAAATCATAGACTTCTATGGCTACGTGAGAGTGATAAAGCATTATAGTCCGATTTCCTGGTTCATTGTGCTGAACACCTCCCTTGAAGGACCCCAAATTGGGGTAAAGAGTGTTCAGATTTACCCCGAACACCCTAGTACTAGTTACATGGGGGTAGAAGCCGACGACTGGCCAACTCTCAGATTTTATAAACGGCCGCATAGAAGGTAATATTTTAAATTAAGAAAGCGTCGCATGGCGCAAAAGAACTCGTTTCATATTACAGGATCACATTGGCATGTTCATTCAAAAATAACATTCTTGGCACACTCATCTGCCACTAAGCGGGAACCCTTCAGGACGCTCTCATAGTAATTCCCGGGGCAGCGATGCTCCTTGCCCTCTGGCGTCCCCTCCTTCACCAGCTTCACGACATCCAGCTTCGCCCAGTGCACGTACGCCCGGGCAAAAGCCCTGCATGCACCTTCGATGCAGACGGACCGCTCAATGACTTCAAGCCGTGGGCAGACTTCCACAAGCCGCCTCATCAGACCGGAGTAGCTGCCGGACAGGGGCTCGCCAGGCCACTTCCGGACTATAAGGCCCCTCATGGCCTGTTCGGCCGCCTTGTGAAGTTCGACCAACTGCTTCAGCTGGTCTCTCAAGGACATAGGGTGTTCGGTCCCAGTATACTGAGACCAGAACAACTTCTCCGTTGAGCTCCCCTCCTCAGCCCGGTAAAACTCCGCGGCATCGAGCACACTGCGGGGAAGATCTGCAAACGCTCCTGGAGAGCTCCGAACTCGAGTAAGAAAAAGGAAAGTCTCCTTCACATGCTTGCTTTGCATATTGAATGCCTTACCCGTTGCTATCTTCTTCGCCGCGTGATTCTCCTGGAGGGCCTTGTGGGCTTCGGCCTTGACGCTCCGGACGCTTTCAAGCACCTGCGCGAGCTCGGACTCTCGCGTCTTGGAGTCAAGCTCCAAGGACTCTTTTTTGGCAAGAGCCTCAAGCTCTTGCTGCACCTCTCCCACTCGGGTTCTTGTTTCTCCCGTTTTGTCGTGGTTTTGTCATGGCAGATGTCCTAGAGAAAGGACTTAGTCGTGGAGCCATCGCGACGGGTTAGCTTGAAGGGGTTAAAGCGAACACAAGGACGCAAGAGAGTTTATACTAGTTCGGCCCCTTCGATGAAGGTAAAAGCCTACGTCTAGTTGTGATGGAATTGATGGGGTTTCGATGACTAGGGAGCAAACAAGCTTCGCCTATGTCTCGAGTTGTTGTCTGTTGTCCTCTGAACCGCCGCCGGGTCGTCCCCTCACTACTACGAAAAGGCCTACTAATGGCGCACCTAATTTGGCCATTAATGGCGCATTAGTGGTGCTCCATTAGTAGCACGCCATTAGTATATTTTACTAATGGGGCACCCCAGATGCGCCATTAGTATATACAACAGTGCGCCATTAGTATGCCTCCCAGGGGGCCATGTATACCCAGGTGTTTTGGCATACTAATGGCGCACGACAGCAAGATGCGCCATTAGTAACTTCGGCATACTAATGGTGCACTCTTTAATGATGCGCCATTAGTATCCTTTGGCATACTAATGGCGCACTATGATGTGATGCGCCATTAGTATGGATATTAGGTTTTTTTTATTTTTTTATTTTCTGTTTTTTGCACAGGTTACAAAATGTATAATTGGACAAAATATAGACAGCACACATCAACAACAGATTCATTGAATACAATAGAAGATTAGTCTCTGAATACAATTCATCATTTTAGTCTCCGAATACAAGTCATCATATTAGTCTCCGAATTGAAAAGACCGAACAAAGATAGAACATTATATTACAAGTCTCGAGACCGCGAGTTGGTCTTCACATTACAAGTCGAAATCGATCATCTAAACTACCATCACATAGAAGAGAGCTGCGGTCATCACGTTGAGCATCATCACGATGAAACTCGTCTTCATCCGGTTCCTCCAACGCTCCCTCCCCTCTCCCGCTAGATAGCGGGCGTATCTAGATTTGGCCTCGGCCCTAGTGGCGTACCCTTTGTAACTGTTACTGCTGAATCGGTGAACCTGTCTCCGACACTCCTCCCAGTCGTCGTAGACTCCGGGAACCTTACCCTTGTACACGACATACCACGGCATCGCTATGCAGTAGCCAAATGAAACGTTAGTACTAATTCACAGACAATACATAAGCAATATATAAGTATGCAACAGAACGATCGGAAGAGAAAAGCAAGACATTAATAGCATCGATTACATCTTAAGTTGAACGACTCTCGAAACCAAAGAGACATACTACAAGTTCATTAAAGTTTAATTACAACATGAGACTCAAGGGACCGGAGCGTGGATGAAGCCGCCGTCTATCGTGGGAGTCATGAAAGAACGTGCGTTGTCAGCCTGCATTTGTAGGATTGTGTCGATGTCACTGTTGGACGGTTGATTTCTGAGGTAGAACTGCCCCGCGGTACGAAGGACATCTTGATGGATGATTTCCGCAAACTCTGACTGGATGCGAAAGAATTCTTGTCTGATGTCCGCGTCCTGGATTGCCGACACGCTCGCGGCCCAATCTTTGAGTCTACTTGGTAGCAGAAGTTGATGATGGTCCCGTACGATCGCCTGCATGTGATGGATGGCGTAGTAGGCACCCTTCTGACCGCCAGGCGGCTGCTTGACGCAGCAGAACGTCGTATTGTGGGAGAACACGTGCTTGCCATACTTACGAATAGGCCTGGTGAAGGTGCCTCCAGATTTGATGTAGCCGCGGAGAACATCATCAAGAACCTTCTTGACATTTGTGTAGTCTACGTTTGACTGACGGTCCGGGTCGAAATACGTGGCCATGGAATATTTGGGGCTTAGGAGGATGAGCGTGCAACGTGTGTCACTGCAGAAAACATGGAATGTTAAAAGAAAAACGATCGAAATCTAAGAATTCATATGTTACGGGGTGGTTGAGGGGAGGACTTACTCGGGAAAGTAAGGCACGAGGAAGTTATCCTTATCTTGGTTTGCCAGAATGACGCCTTCGAGGTAAGAACTCGCGACTTGCCGGTCCCCAGCGCTGCCCAAGATCTTGGCACGCATGTAGAAGGGGTCGACTATCACGATGTCCAGGGTCTTGTCGCGAATGATCCGCATCTCCATACTCAGCAAAAATAGCCGAACGAAGGTGTAGTGCAGCGGATGAAGGTTCAACATAGCATGGATGTCACCAAACCGCAGGACGATCATACCCCTGATGGAGTTATCCACAAAGCCCTTGCCCTCTGGCACCTTGGCCGCGAAAACCGAGTATGCCACATCCTTCTCTCCGAGACGCCGCTTCTCCAAAGAAAGAACACTGTCATGCAGACTCCACATAGCACCGGTTGCAGCATCGAGCATATTTCTCGGTAGCATCGGCCTACCCGCCACATGCACCCTCCTCGAGATATCCTCAGGTGAAGGTGGCCCATCCTGAGCATGGATCGTACTCGGTGCCGGCTGGCCCGCACCCTTGTTAGTCTTTCTTTTGCGTGCCTTCTTCTTCTCCTGTAATGGGACCGAGTTCTGCTCACAGACCGCCTTCTTCAGTGTGTTGGGGCTGATCATATTTCGCACCTCGCCTATCTGAGGCTCGATGAAGTCGGCAGCTGGAGGCATCTCCTGAGAGCTGAACTGCAGACGACGCCTGTTGCAACTTGGCTTCTCCGCGGTACCAGCTAGATCGCGCACGTCTTTTGTTGGGTTGGGTTCTTGAGAAGGAGGCCCCATGAAGTCGCCACCGTACCCATGATCGGCAAAGTACTGATCGACGTTGGCAAATGTATCGTTGTCGTCGTCGTTCTGATCCTGTGCCATATGCATGTTTGGATCCAGTGGCATAGGGATGTCCGGCACCGTTGCGGCGGTCTTGCCATGGGGCCGACTTGGCGCCGGCACGACTGGCGTGTTGTCTTTGGGGTGGTGTCCCCCGCCCCCAAACGAATCTGGCTCTTCGGCCAAAGCAGGGGCCAACTCAGGCAGGCGCTGAGGGTCATCACGTCATCATCGTCGGCCCCGACGGGTCGAATTGGAGGTAACAACTCGTCGCAGCCTGGCAGCACCCAAACCAGTTGAACCCTAAACAAGTTGGGTGGCATCTGGGTACCGTGGAACAAGGGGTTGCCTGGTTGAACGATTTTGCCCTTGGCGACATCGACCAACTCGTTGTTCACGAAGTGCAGGAGAGTGCACAGAACGTCGGCGGTGCCCTGCGGAAACATGTAGGGCGTCAGGGATGCCCAGTCAAAGGCAAGGAGATTAAGTCCTCGGCCGAGAGAGGCTTAATTAGTTACCGTGATGATGGCGTCGAGCTCGGCTAATGTCGAGGCACCGCCAACGGCGGGCGTGCAGTTGACGGAGGGGCCGCTTGCTGTAGAGGTGCCGGCCGACGTACACACGGGTGCATTAAGCTCCCGTGCCGGCGTTGGAGACACCAATGCCGCCTCCGTCGGAGACACCAATGGCCCCGCCATCGCGTTCTGCGAGTTGCTGGCCGTGAAGCTAGGAATCGGGGGCGGCCCCTGTTGGCCGCCCGCAATCCACGCACTAATCCCCTGGATCAAGGTAGGCACAATGGCGGTGATCGTCGCTCTGAGTTGTTGTTGCACTTGCTCTTGGACAATCTCCGGAATCTGCGCCACCTGTGCCCTGAGTTCTTGAACCTCGCGCACCTGGCTTTCCGAGCTGGTCTTTTTCTCCTTTCGCCCACCAGTGTTATAGTATGACGACCATTTTGTTGACAATCCTTTGCCGGCCACACGACCAGCTGACGTCGGCTTACTGAGCTTATCCTTGTTCTTCATTACATTCAATGCCCTATTTAGAGTGGTGTCCCAAGGGTTGCTCTTAGTCGACCCCGCGCTACTGCTTTCAGTCGCCTGCGGAAGGAATGTGAACCATTTAGAAATTTGGCTTCATTAATTAGAATGCAACCATATGGAGCTAATTACGCGGGGGTGTATTCCTTACCAGAACAAGCTCAAGCGCCCTGGTCTTCGGATCCGTGGTAAGCTCCTTTGTTTTCGGGTCCTTCTTGTACCGGGCCCTAACAAAGTTCCTGGTCTGCTTGTCACTGTATTTATCGAAGAGGGGTGGTAGGCCTTGCTCGGCACGGTCCGCCTCCTCCTTGTCCCATATAGGCTCCACCACTCTGTAACCGCCGGGACCGAGTGTGTGTTCCCCTAAGTTCAGCTCCCGCATTTCTTTCCCCCACTTACTTGATTCGGAGCTTGCGGTGCTCGAGCAATTGATCTTGAAGTCGTTGTAGTCATCTTCGGTGATCGAAGGATTTTTCTCCTTGATCTTCTCATAACTCTCACCTTTCTCGATCATTCTCTTCACATTGCTTTTCCAAGTAGACAAGGCCGTGCTCATCTTCGTGAGGGCAGCATTGCTCACTTTATTCCCTTTGAGGCTTGTGTTTTCAAATTCAGCGGGGAACTTGTATCGTTCGTGCAGCTTCGTGAAGAGGAGGTTGCGCAAATTCCCTCGGTCAGGATGCCTGAGGTTCTCGGTGTTGATCGAGATGGTGCTCCGGAGAATGCACCCGAGCTGAAGCGAGTACCCCTTGACTATTCATTCGGGCGCCGTTGGATTCCCGTTGGAGTCCACTTCAGTAACTTCCTCCTTGAGGGTGCGGAGCACGGTCGGGCGCCGGTCCTTCCGTTGCCTCTTCGGTTGGCTGCCATCTGTGCGTGCGCCGCCATCATCAGTGGTGGCATCCTCAGCGGCACCATCAGTGGTGGCATCAGTGGGGTCATCCTCGGCGGTACCATCAGTGGTCTCAGGATCGGTGGGGAAGGCGGCGTCCTCATACAAGTGAGGTTGTTCCTCCATCTCCTGGGACAGCTCCCAGAATTTCTTGCCGCCCGAACCCCCGGCGTCATCGTTGTTGGCCATGTTTCTCTATAAATAGGAACAAAGTTTGGTCAAAAAGTTGGTTATTGTCAAGGAACAAGATCTCTAAGTTGACCAAATAACCTAATTCTTGAGGAATGTCGCCAAAAAGTTGGTTATTGTCAAGGAACAATTGAGAGATGTTTGTGATATTTCCTAGGTGTTTTGGGATAGAACCTGTTAGTGTGTTGTTGCTAAGGTCCAAGTCCACGTTCTCAGGGTAACCTAGTTCTCGAGGGGTGTGTCTAGAAAGTTGGTTGCTGCAAAGATACAAGGTTGTGAGTTTGGTCAAATTGCCTATGATGTTTGTGATATTGCCTTGGATCTTGAAGGCACTGTTGCATGATGCAGTGGTACAGCCAGCATGGGACCTCATATTTGCAGGCTAATTTTCTAGATTGTAACACTGGGATTTGTGCACAAGCTAAGCTAGCTAAGACAATAGCTTCCTTGCAACCCACAAAAGACAAAGGAAAACGGGTGAAAAGGGGGAGATGGTTAGCTTTGATGAGCAGGCAACATCTTCCTAACCCCCTTCTTCTTGTCTCCTCTCACTATCTCTCTCACACACATGGCAAGCAAGGGTGTCTGAGTGTGTGAAAAAAATACTAAACTAATCCAACCACTAAAGCAAATTAATTCTTATTTTGGTTGAGAATCGGGCACCTTCTAGGTCAAGAAAATTGGGCATGACCTTTGCTAATTTTCTTGACCTTGGAGTGCCCCATTTCTCAACCGAAACGGAAATTAATCAACGTTTCAGGAGAAAGGGGTCATTTTAGAAGATCACAAGTAGCAGCAGCATCACTTGACAAAATCACAACTAGCAGCAGCAACTCGCAGATAGCAGCAGCAGCATCACTTGACAAGTAGTACAGCAGCAACAGCATGCATGCACTGGTCCATGGCACAAAGTCCATGACCCAGAACAGAGCACTTTACTAAAAATGAAGAAGAAAAAAGGCATGCATGCACTGGTTGTAGCAAATCATCACTTCTGAATCAAAACACCATGCTGGTGTAGCCATAGGCCCACATTAGTCTAAAATCCTGCTTTATTTTTCACAACAGAAAGGTCAAAACAACAATAAAAAGGAGAGCCCAATCTCGTCTAATTGATCCTTGGAAATTATAGAATGTTCATCTATGCATGGAAAAACAACAATTAGGACAGGGAAATTACTATGCAGCTAATAGTCTTTAAGCATTGAAACACAGCTAAGGTTACAACCCAGAAGTGATGGTTAACACTTCTAATAAACATGGCAATTTTAAATTATGACACACAATGCCATAAGTAATCAAGAGTTACTACTACAGTACTCATGTACTCGATATTATAGAGTTACTCCATCACAGCAACAACAACCTTGCAGATCAAAAATGATTTGTGTAATCTGGTTGGTACTCTTACAGTTGCATAAATTTAAAAAAATTTGATCTGTGTGATCTGGGTTACAGTATCAGCAACCTTGCATTACCAAATTATCAACTAGCACTAAGCAGCAAGCAGCAACCAGCAAAAGGGCACTGATTTAGTACCATTGACAGTTCACAGCAGCAAAAATCTGAGACGTACTAACATGAGCTATCAATCACAGTAGCAAAACAAATCCATTCGTCCATCTATTCAATATGCAACAGCAACATCCACCCATCCGGCTAACAAACAGAGGGGTGAGGAACAGGGAGATGAGAGGCACCTGTTCTCGAGGCTCACAACTGAAAAATAATTAATAGCTTGCAATAACACATCTTAGTGGAACCAGGCAAGAGAAATAAAAGTTGGCTTGCATTGTGGCTTTTGATGGATGTACGGTCTGCATCAGAAACTACACAGAGACCATCGAAACATGGAACTTCATCCAAGGACATGGAACAAACCTTTCTTTCTCTGCTTCCCCTTCTCACTCCACCTCCAGCCTACTTCTTCCGGTCTGGCTTCACCCGCTCCGCCTGCTTGTCCCCCTTCCAAGTTCCAAGTACCAATAAGATGGAAACAAACAAAATCAGAAACTGCTTTGCCAATTTACAGCACTACTTTTGCCACTTGTTACAAGTTTATGGACCTGACAAGTTTGCGATAATGCTAAGGGATTTAACAGTGGTATATATGCGCTGAACGTATCAGCTGGGAGGCCTTCTCTTGTATATATGTTCTAGTGTCACAATGAAGGTGGGATGGCTAGTAATAGCACTAGTTCGATTCAACCCAAATGGATTGGGCTTAATTGACTTGACAGATTACCACAGACAGAACACAGTACACGTCGCGCGGATTTGCAAACAAAATTAGCACAACAGTTGGGTTCAAATCAAAATAGGCTATAGATTCTAAATCTACGAGTAAACTAACATCCTAAACATTCTAGGCAGCCCAATCACAAACTAAAAGAAAAAACAGGGGAAGCTCACCAGGGCACCGGGGCGGCAGGGTGTCGGGGCGGCTAGGCGTCGGGATGGCGGGGCGCCTAGTTGTCGAGGCAGCGGGGCACCGGGCCGGCGGGGCGCCGAGGGTGTCGGGGCGGCTAGGGCGTCGGGATGGCGGGGCGCCTGGTTGTCGAGGCGGCGAGGCGCCGGGCCGGCGAGGCGCCGAGGG